>NC_060276.1:46347577-46447093 GCF_021613505.1 Equus quagga
TTGTTTAGTCTCCACATTTTTGCACCTTTCTCTGCTTTTTTCTTGTAGTTGATTTCTAGTTTAATAGCGTTATGATCAGAAAAGATGCTTGATATTATTTCAACTCTCTTGTATTTATTGATGTTTGCTTTGGTTCCCAAAATATGGTCAATCCTTGAGAATGTTCCATGTGCACTTGAGAAGAATGTGTAACCTGTTGTTTTTGGATGAAGTGTTCTATATATATCTATTAAGTCCATCTGGTCTAATTTTTCATTTAATTCTATTATTTCCTTGTTGATTTTCTGTCTGGATGTTCTGTCCATTGGTGTTAATGGTGTGTTGAGGTCCCCTACTATTATTGTATTGTTGTTGATGTCTTCTTTTAGTTCTGTTAAGAGTTGCTTTACAAATTTTGCTGCTCCTGTGTTGGGTGCATATATATTTATAAGTGTTATGTCTTCTTGGTGGAGATTCCCTTTTATCATTATATACTGTCCCTCTTTATCTTTCTTTATCTGTTTTGGTTTGAAATCTACCTTGTCTGATATTAGTATAGCGACACCTGCTTTCTTTTGTTCATTATTAGCTTGGAGTATTGTTCTCCATCCCTTCACTCTGAGTCTGTGTTTGTCTTTGGGGCTGAGGTGTGTTTCCTGGAGGCAGCATATTGTTGGATCTTGTTCTTTGATCCATCCTGCCACTCTGTGTCTTTTGATTGGGGAGTTCAATCCATTTACATTTAGAGTGATTATTGAGATGTGGGGGCCTACCGCCACCATTTTGTGTCTTGTTTTCCGGTTTTCTTCAGTTTCCTTTGTTTCTCGTCCCATGGTTTAATCTGTTCTGATGTAGAGCTGCTACTCTCTGTTGTTGTCCTTCTACTTATCTCCTCTGCTCTTGGTTTTGTAGCCCCTTTCCTTTTTTGGATTTTTCAGGAATGAGGGTTTTCCTGAGGATTTCCTGAAGAGGAGGTTTTGTGGCAATGAACTCCCTTAATTTTTGTTTATCTGGGAAAGTTTTTATTTCTCCATCGTATTTGAAGGATATTTTCGCTGGGTAGAGAATTCTCGGCTGTAGATTTTTGTCCTTCAGATTTTTGAATATATCATTCCACTCTCTTCTAGCCTGTAAAGTTTCTGCTGAGAAATCTGCTGATAGCCTGATGGGGGTTCCTTTGTAGGTTAGTTTCTTTTGCCTGGCTGTCCTTAGTATTTTCTCCTTATCGTTGACTTTTGCTAGCTTCACTACTATATGGCGTGGAGTTGGTCTTCTTGCATTGATAAAGTTTGGAGATCTATTGGCTTCTGTCACCTGAAGATCCATCTCCCTCACCAGATTTGGGAAGTTCTCAGCCATTATTTCTTTGAATAGGCTTTCTGCCCCTTTCTCCTTCTCTTCTCCCTCTGGTATACCTATAATCCTTACGTTGCATCTCCTAATTGTGTCTGATAATTCTCGGAGAGTTTCTTCATTTCTTTTTAGTCTTGCTTCTCTCTCCTCCTCTGCCTGCAGCAATTCTATATTGCCATCTTCCAAATTGCTAATTCTTTCCTCCATATTATCGGCCCTACTGTTCAGAGCATCTAGATCTTTCTTAATCTCCTCTATTGTGTTCTTCATTTCCAATATTTCTGTTTGGTTCTTCTTTATCGTATCAAACTCTTTTGTGACATAGCTCCTGAACTCGTTGAGTTGACGGTCAGAACTCTCTCTTAACTCATTGAGAATTTTAATGATGGCTGTTTTGAAGTCATCATCATTTAGGTTATATATCTCATTTTCTTTGGGATTGTTTTCTGTGTATTTGTTACTTTCTTTCTGTTCTGGAGATTTAATGTATTTTTTCATATTGCTTGATGTTGTTGATTTGTGCCTCCGCATGGAGATAGAGTTTAGTTGCTCCTTTCACTTGTTTCAGCTGCTGCGGTAGGGGAGCAGCTGTTTATACTGCACCAACCAGGAACTCTGTCCGCAGTTGCTAACTGGGCCTGGGCCCCTCCTCGTAGCCACAGTAGCCCTTTGGATTCCCTCCTCTGCCGTGGGGGCCGTCACAGGGGGGCTTCAGGCTGCTGGTGCCTACTGTTGCAGCCCACCTAGATGTGCTCTCTCCTTGGGGTCTGCAACGGTGTTATGGGCTTTTCCAGCGGCCAGGGGTGGGATCACTTATATTTGTCTCTCCGTTGCTGACGGCACCCACAAAATCTCACTTGTCCTCTATGGGTCGCAGGAGAGCTATTGGCATCTTCTACAGTCTGTGGTTAGTTCACCTAGCTATGCTGCTTTTGCCCTGGGGTCTTCCAGCCTTATGGCTGGCGGCTGGGTGCCTTCTACTGGTGCTGTGCAGAGGCTTTCCCTAAGGCTGCTGTGAGCCTGTAGGGTTTCCCCCTAGGCTACGAAGCTGGGTCTCTGGAACTCCCCCCAGCCCCAGTCCTCTCCGAGATCTCCGGCTATCCCTAGTCCCATGGGGCGGGCAACAGCTGGGGGTCGCTCCGCCCTCTGGGATTCTTCCCGGTCCTCTCCCGGAGCCATGAATGCTGTGCGTGTCCCCTCTGCCAATGGCAGACAGAGAGTTTTTGTCTGCTGCCCGGGCGGAACTCCGGCGCTTCCCCTCCGGGTCGCAAAGCCGGCCTTTGAAACTTCCCCCAGCCCCGGTCCTCTCCGAGATCTCCGGCAATCCCTACTCCCTCAGGGCGGGCAACGGCAGCTGGGGGTCGCCCCGCCCTCTGGGATTCTCTCCGGGCCTCTCCCGGAGCCGTGAATGCTGTGCGTGTCCCCTCTGCTAATGGCAGATAGAGAGATTTTGTCTGCTGCCCGGGCGGCAAAGCCGGCCTTTGAAACTTCCCCCAGCCCTGGTCCTCTCCGAGATCTCCGGCAATCCCTACTCCCTCAGGGCGGGCAACGGCAGCTGGGAGCCCTCCGTACCCCCAGCGACTCTCTCTGGGACCCTCCGGGCGCCGCGAACACCAGGCGGGGTCTCCCCGCCAATGGCGGGGAGAGACTCTCCCCGCGGGCTCAGGTGTGCAACTCCAAAGTTTCCCTCTGCGTTTAGGAGTAATTGCGGGGGGTTTAGGTAGGGTTCTGGTCACCTGTTTCCACCGTCGCTCCTCTGTTGTGTGCTCGCTCCTGCCCTAGAGGTGTGTAGATCCTCTGGGGGCGTCCGTTGGAAGAAAGCCGCTTGCGGGTACTAGGCTGCTCGTCGGAGTCGGAGAGTTTTCACCTATTTCCACATCCTCCCGGAGGAAAGTCTGTCCGCCTTCCGATGTATAGTCGCGTGGGTATCTCAGACGTCCTGAGATGCTGTCTGGATATCCTTTGTCAAGCGATAAGTGTCCAAATAGTTGTAGACTCGAAGGGGGAGAAACAAAGAGGACTACTCACAGCGCCATCTTGGGTCCAGCCTCTGGACTGATTATTTTTGAGAAACAAAAGACTCAGGAAGAAACTTTGACCTTTCTCCTAACTGTCTAAAAAAATTTAAGATAGAAAGTCTGTTCCAGGAAGGAGCTGTCACCATATATAATTATAGTATACTGTGAACTACGTGTGGTAGACAAGGAGGAACCTAGCAAGGCCCATTTGATCAAAGTCCTCTCCATGTCTCATTGCCTTTGCAAGGCATGTAAATTGCTTCCTTTCCCTTTGAGGGCCCAGACCCCTGCCCCCTTCTTAGTCCAAAATGACATACATACCTCACTTTGCCTGACTGTCTTTGGGATTTTTTCATGCTTATGTGAATTCCCCGTGTGTACATATTAAACTTTGTTTGATTTTCTCCTGTTAACCTGCCTTATTTCATTTTAAT
This sequence comes from Equus quagga, assembly GCF_021613505.1. NCBI lineage: Eukaryota > Metazoa > Chordata > Mammalia > Perissodactyla > Equidae > Equus > Equus quagga. Next base: position 46,351,362 of record NC_060276.1, read on the forward strand.
TATTTAACTAGTCATAAAAACATTGATAAGAGTTTTCAGAAATAAGGTCATCTTCCCTTCTTCCTGGTACAGAGAGGGAGACACCTTTACAGGTGGAGATTTCCTTTACAAATGTAAATGTCTCTTAACAAAGGGTAACTTCTACTTTTCTGAGTTTCTCTCATGTCTGCAGTTTTTAAAAGTAACCAGCCCAAAATAATCCTCATGCCAAAGAGACATATCTTGGGGTGGCTGATTCCAGTCCCCCATACCAGGCATTATGCTAAGCACCTTATGTATCTCATTTAATTCTCATAACAACTCTATTATATAGGGTCTTTTTGTTGCTATTAGAAGAGGAAACTAAAGCACAGAGAGGTTAAGAAACTTTCAGAAGCACTAGTGGTTGTATCCCTTTGATTGAATTTACTTGGTACCAAATTATTCAGGGAGTTCATTCAAAAATTCAGTAATCCTTACCCCTTTGGTGTTAAATAGATATGTTCCTTAACTCAAAGGTCAGAGCCCCATCCTCTTGTGCTTTCATTATGGGAAGCTGGGTATGACAACAATCTTGTCACTGGGAAGTCCATGGCAGGGTTTGATGACTTGTGTATTTACTAGTCTTTTCTCCCTTTCTTAATACACTAAAAGGAGGGTAATGAAAAATTGTGGTATTTTCAGCAAGCAGGATTTGGGTTTCTTCTGCGTGCGGGTACTTTGTTTCAGATGTGTGTGTTCTTAAGACACTAAACTATCAGTGATCAAGTGGAATAAAATAGGATATTTGTCCAACATCTTATTATATGTATTGTTAAGTAATCAGACCAAAAGACAGTTGAAAAAATAGATTGGCAATTCTTAATTATTGATATTTTAAGGCAGTAGAATGTAATGGAAATGACACTGGATTCTGTGGTTCTGTGACCTTGGGAGGCCAGTTGACTTTAGGTCCAGAGAAGAGATCATAAATGATATATACGAGAATGATCCCCAGAACTGTGGCCAGTTTCTAGTTCCATCTGGATACAGCACCCAAAATAGGAATTGTTCAGAGTCCTCTGTCTTGCATATACAGAAGACTAGTACAACATTTTAATGTGTCTCATTAACAAAGAACATGTGTTGAATTGGAAGGAGGTTTGGTGAAAGGATGGAAAGAAAGGAGAAAGGAAACCCCATGCCTGATAATCTCTCTCATTAAGTACAGAATTCATTAGAAGGGAGTTCACAGAAAAAATAATTTTTAGGGTATATAAAATCATTTGCTGATGTGCTCTTCATTTTGACTAAGAACTGCTTTAATTGCCCAATTTGATTAAGAATAGCTATAATCTGGGTTCTTTGCACAATAAAGTGTGAATTGCTAAATTGTTCCATATTTATTCTTGCTTGTAGTGTCTTTATAAAAATAATTCCCTGTGTATGCTGATCAGAGCCTGGATTGCCTCGGAAATGGTTTAGGTTTTGTTATGCAGATAATTATTTAATTTAGAAAGATTAAATCAAGAAGATTATACTCTACCCTGATGTTAGTGGCTGGGAAATTAAATGCACTAAGAAATGAAAGTCATTTTGTCTAAATAAGCATAACAGGTAAGAGTCGATGACATAGTAGTGTGAACTTTAAAAAACAAAATGAAATATACTCTGTAAAACTAAAATCTGTTTGCAGTGTATGAAAACAAAATCATTACTATCGGTATTTCCGATGAATGATTAAACATGATCTGTTTTGGATGAATGAAAATATTTAAGGGAGAGACATCCCTTGTGTTTAACTAGATTATCATATAAATGCAAACATACACCTTATAACTTGAGATTAATTCTCCTTCCAGGACACCTGACAATTGTAATTCAGAATTGCTTTATAGTAATTGATTTAAAGGAAATTGCAGGTCTTTACATTTTGGCTCTGCAAATCAACATAAGTAAGACTGTAACTCATTCAAAGGGCTTTACTTTGAATTTAATTTAATTTACTTGTGGAAACACAAGTAAAACAGAATAAAATGAAATTAATGTTGATATTGGGAGGGGCTAAATTGTGTATACCGACTATTTAAGGATGTTAATTGTATATAGTATCAAACAAAACAATTGGTTGAAAAGTAAAGAAAGTACAAATTGTTTGGCATAATGTAAACCAAAGAAATAAAGCTTGTTTCACTGTATTAAATCTTTTAGAAAATTGAATTTCCACAGTAGGTATGTGTAGACATGATATAACGTACATGAGAATTCCTAATACATATTAATACATATTTTGAAGCTGCAATAATTAACACAGCTGGATACTGGAGCAGAACTAGGCAAGAAGTGAATGGATTACAATAAAGAATTCATAAATAGACCAAAATAATATATGGAAATGTGATATATATTAAAGCTGTCATTTCTCGGCAATAAAGAAAGGATAAATGGTTTTGAGACATCAGGAAAAGAAATAAACATGGATTCCTCCCTCTCAGTTTGCACCAAAACAAATTTCAGATGAATTGAATACTTAAACACAAGATAAATCATGAAAATACTAAAAAAAAACCCTAGTGAATTTATTTAAGTTTGGTAGGTCTTTATAACTAGCACAGAAAACCCCAAAGTCATGCATTTTACTACATAAAAATTAAAATGCAAAAAAATGATAATACAAAAAAATTAAAATATGCTATACTGAAAAGTGAATAAAGTCTAAAAGGAAAACCGAGAAAACAATTGCTACACATACAATAGAGGACAATTTTTTAAATTTACAAGATATTCCTATATATCAATAAAGAAAACGATGGACAACAAAATAATAAAATTGGCTAAGCATATAATTAGGCTACTTACAGAAGAGGAAATATAAGTTTAGAAGAGACATATGGAATGATGTGCAATTTTGTTGATAATTAAAGAAATGCAAAGTAAAGTAACAATTAAATTCCATGTCTCACAGATCAGATCAAAAAAGGTTAATAAAAATAATAATTAAAAAACATGATACCTATTGTTGGAGAGGTGCAGAAAGCAGATACTGTCTGTACTACTGACAGTAGTATAAATTGGAGCAGCATTTTTAGAAAGCAATTTTGCAATATCTATCAAAATTCAAAATTAATCAAATCCCTCAATTCCACTATTAAGAATTTAACTAAATGATACACTCATAAAAGTATACCAAAATATGCCCACACAGATATTCATTGCAGCATTATCTGCAGTAATAATAAACTGAAAAACTTAAATGTCCATCAATAGAGAATTGGTTAAATAAATTATGGCTAAATAAATTATTGGTTAAATAAATTATTAGTATAATGCAGCACAAAAAAATGAATTAGAGGGGCTGGCCCCGTGGCCGAGTGGTTAAGTTCGCACGCTCCGCTGCAGGCGGCCCAGTGTTTCGTTAGTTCGAATCCTGGGCGCGGACATGGCACTGCTCATCAGACCACGCTGAGGCAGCGTCCCACATGCCACAACTAGAAGAACCCACAACGAATAATACACAACTATGTACCGGGGGGCTTTGGGGAGAAAAAGGAAAAAATAAAATCTTTAAAAAAAAAAAAAATGAATTAGATCTGCTGATCCAGTTATGGGATAGTATCTAAGACATGATATTAAATGAAAATGGTAAGCCACAGCACAGTGTGATCCCATTTGGGTAGTAGGTGGTCCAAGAATGCCCCCAAGGTGCTCTTTATGGTTTGCTGGTGTGGGGGATTGGAATTGGCCACCTCAAGATGTGTCTCTTTGGCATGAGGATGATTTGGGCTGGTTACTTTTAAGAAACTACAGACATGGGAAAAGCTCTGAAAACCAAATAGAAGTTACCCTTTGTAAGAGACATTTACATTTGTAAGGGAAATCTCCATCTGTAAGGGTGTCTCTCTCTTTGTACCAGGAAGAAGGGGGGATGACCTTATTTCTAGAAACTCTTAGCAATGCTTAAATCTGCATAATAACCTTACTGTTGTTTACTGTGCTTTTCAGGTAATCTCCCCTAACTGACTCCCCACACCCCCAACATCCTCCTTTGTCTTTAATGGAAGATGGTGTTTAAGATGAGAGCCTCAGCCATTTTGACGAGTTACCCAGTTTTCCTGGGTTTCTCCCATGTATACACATTATAAAGCTTTGTTTGATTTTCTCCTGTTATTCTGTCTCATGTCAATTTAATTGGTGGACCAGCCAGAAGGCCCTAGAATGAGTGGAGGAATTTTCTTCCTCCCCTACACTGGGCTACCTGGGACCACTTTTAACCATACTACAAGGGCGACTCCACAACACAAGATCCTGTTGGACTAATAGCTTCTCCCCAAGGCTTGTAACTTCCCATGGGCTTCCAAGCTCTCTGGGCACTGAGCAACTGATGTTTCCCAGCACTCATGCCCTGACTCACCATGGCACAAAATGTATTTGCAGTTATGTGCAAAAATGATTTTTGAAGAGTATTCTAAAAACTGTTAGTGGGTTAGGGAGAGGGGTAAAGAGTGATTTGTGTGGGCAAGTGTACTTTTAATTTTCTACTTGTTTCATCAGAGAGTTGATTTTTTAATTGTTTTACTTTATCCTTAACATCTTTATAATGTTAGAAGTACAAAAATAATACATGCTTACACAGAAATGTATAAAGAAAAAAACAATAATGTCTTTCCCCTCCTATTCTTTGCCTGTTCCCATTCAAGGTAACCAATGTTAAGAGAGTATATTTCCACATTTTCCTCTATGTTCATGCAAACATATACATGCATATATGGAAATTTTCTTTTTGAAAGTGGGTTTTACTGTTCAGGTAACTTTGAAAATTGTTATTTTCATTTTTTTTTTTTTAAAGATTGGCACCTGAGCTAACAACTGTTGCCAATCTTCTTTTCTTCTTCTTCTTCTTCTCCCCAAAGCCCCCCCCCCCCACCCAGTTCACAGTTGTATATTCTAGTTGTGAGTGCCTCTGGTTGTGCTATGTGGGATGCTGCCTCAACATGGCACGGATGAGCCATGCCATGTCCGTGCCCAGGATCCAAACCGGCAAAACCACGAGCCGCCAAAGTAGAGCGCGCAAACTTAACCACTTGACCACAGGGCTGGCCCCATTATTTTCATTTTTATACATATAATTTTAACTGGCTTTTCGTAGCTGCATAGTATTCCACAGTAGAATTTCTTTTACTGCTCCCCAGTGATGGATATCTATACAGTAAACAGGATAGCCAACGTGGGATCGTTGGATCGAAGGTTATATGCATAACCTTTTAAATGGATTTGGCCAGAGTATTCTCTACAGCGTTTAGTGATTCCTTCTCCCACCAGAATTGTATGAGTGACTATTTCTTTATACTTTAACTGCACTAAAAGTTATTAAATTTAAAATGTTTCCCAATAAGGTAGAGTGGGAATAGGGTATCATTGTTTTGATTTGCATTTTCCAAATGAGTAAAGTGGGGCAGCTTTTTATACGTTAATTGGCCAATTTGAATTTCTCTTCAAAAGGCAACAGGTCTGGATAATTTTTTACAAATAGTTCAAAAAGCTGGGACTTCCCCATTTTACAAATTATTCCTGCTATTTTGAAAAGGTAAAATTTCCCCAATTCATTTTATGCAGATAACCTAATAATTATATTAAAACTGATAAACAGAAAAAGAAAAGTAGAACAGTAGTTCTCAATCCTGGTGCACAATATAATCATTTGAGGAGCTTTTGAGAAATGCTCATGCCCAGGCACCACCTAAAAGTTTCTGATTTTTTTGATTTGAGGTATGGCCTGGGAATTATGTTTCCAGTGTACTGTGGACGAATGTTTCCTATTCATATAATGCCAGATTCTAAGTGAAATACTAATAAATTGAATCCAGTCGCTCATTAAAGGAATAATACCCCATAATTGCATAGAGTTTATTCTAGGAATATAAAGATACTTCAACACGAGGAACTCTACACCGTAATTTGTTACCTCCAAAGATTGGAGAAAGACCATATCAGTAGATGCATAAGTGTTATTTACTAAAATTCAGCCAGCATTTCTAGGAATATCTCTGAATATATTTGGACTAGAAACATGTTATCATGATAAAACTACTTATCACAAAGTAATAACATTGTTGTGAAGTGAGATATTACTAAAGTCATTAAATTGTCATTAAAGTCAGGATAAAGTCAGAGATGCTCATTTTACTCAATGGTAGATATTATTTTGGAGATTCAGCTAATGCACTAAGACAGTGAACAAGTGATAGAAATTTTGGAAATAAAGAGACACATACAATCATGTCATGCGATTATATACCTAGAAAATCCAAGAGACTATAAAAAATAGAAGTGTTTACAAGATGATTTTGTAAAGTAAAAGGATAAACTGTAACTATAGAAAATAAATAGCTTTTCTTTATACTAGGGATAGTTAGAAAACCAAATGGAAAATATATCATATCCAAAATAATTACAAAAAGTATGAAATACCTAAGATTAAATCTAATAAGGAAAATATAGGACCTATGTGAAGATAGCTATAACATTTTCTTGGAAGATTTAAAATGTCTTCCAAAATGGAGGGCTGGACCATGTTCCTGTATAAAAAGAGTATTAAAAGATGTCAAGTCATTCCAATTTCCCATACAAATGTAATACAAAAAAAAAAAAAAAAACACATCCACAATATATTCTGAATGTTGCCTTTTATTGAAACCAGATGAAATTAAGTTCAAATGGAAGAACTAATGCCTGAGAATATTTAAGAAACCTGTGAAAATTAGAATGCCTCATGGGGTTAGTTTTACCAAATATTAAAATTAACTTGTAAAACCATTTGATAGATGGGTAGATGATAGATAGTTATTGGTCTATATAGACGCTCTCCTTGACCAAACTTTAGTCAGGCTCCTCTAAGCCCTCTTTTCATTGAGGCCTTGACCTTGGGCTTCAGTGTCCCTCCTTATCGGGCTTGCTCACCCAGTTTTAGTAAGAATCCTGCTAAGTCAGTTTAGAGAGAATCCCCCACCCTTGAGATCTGGTCAGATTCCTCATTTCCCACCATCCCTGGATGATATCTGATCATTCTGGCCTGTCTTCAGCAAGAATCCTGTCAGGTCAGTATAGCAAGAATTACCCCTACCCTTGATGTCTCCTCTTAGTAATTTTCCATCCACCGACCCCTGCCACCCCACCCCAATCCTGCTCCTTGGTTGTAAATCCCCAGTTGTCCTTCCTGTATTTGGAATGGAGCCCAGTTTTATACTGAGATTTCTTTTCCCTTATTGCCATAGTCCTGAACATAATCTGTTGTTACTGCTTTAACCACTGTCAGGCTCTGCTTTTCTTTAGCAATATAAACCAGAGAGCATCATAAAATCCAGAAACAAACCTGAGTATATATATTGGAACTTAATATTTGACAAATATTGTCTTTTTTTAAAAATTTATTTTATTTTCTTCTATTAAGATTATGATAGTTTACAACCTTGTGAAATTTCAGTTGTACATTATTGTTAGTCATGTTGTAGGTACACCACTTCACGCTTTGTGCCCTCCCACCACCCTCCCCTTTCCCCTGGTAACCACCAATCAGTTCTCTTTGTCTATATGTTAACTTACCACCTATGAGTGGAGTCATATAGAGTTCGTCTTTCTCTGTCTGGCTTATTGCACTCAACATAATACCCTCAAGGTCCATCCATGTTGTTGTGAATGGGACGACTTTGTCCTTTTTATGGCTGAGTAGTATTCCATTGTATATATATACACCATATCTTCTTTATCCAATCATCAGTTGCTGGGCACTTAGGTTGGTTCCATGTCTTGGCTATTGTGAATAATGCTGCGATGAACATAGGAGTGCATGGGACTTTTGGAATTGCTGATTTCAGGTTCTTAGGATAGATACCCAGTAGTGGGATGGCTGGGTCATAAGGTATTTCTATTTTTAACTTTTTGAGAAATCTCCATACTGTTTTCCATAGTGGCTGCACCAGTTTGCATTCCCACCAACAGTGTATGAGGGTTCCTTTTTCTCCACAGCCTCTCCAACATTTGTCACTCTTGGTTTTGGATATTTTTGCCATTCTAACAGGTGTAAGGTGATGTCTTAGTGTAGTTTTGATTTGCATTTCCCTGATGATTAGTGATGATGAGCATCTTTTCATGTGTCTATTGGCCATCCATATATCTTCTTTGGAGAAATGTCTGTTCATGTCCCCTGCCCATTTTTTGATTGGGTTGTTTGATTTTTTGTTGTTGAGCTGTGTGAGTTCATTATATATTATGGAGATTAACCCTTTGTTGGATAAATAACTTGTAAATATTTTTTCCCAATTAGTGGGCTGTTTTTTTGTTTCAATCCTGTTTTCCCTTGCCTTGAAGAAGCTCTTTAGTCTGATGAAGTCCCATTTGTTTCTTCTTTCTATTGTTTCCCTCATCTGAGGGGTTATGGTGTCTAAAAAGATTCTTTTGAAACTGATGTCAAAGAGTGTACTGCTGAAATTCTCTTCTAGAAGACTTATTGTTTCAGGCCTAATCTTTAGGTCTTTGATCCATTTTGAGTTTATTTTTGTGAATGGTGAAAAGGAATGGTCAATTTTCATTCTTTTACATGTGGCTGTCCAGTTTTCCCAGCACCATTTGTTGAAGAGACTTTCTTTTCTCTACTGTAGGCCCTCAGCTCCTTTGTCGAAGATTAGCTGTCCATAGATGTGTGGTTTTATTTCTGGGCTTTCAGTTCTGTTCCATTGATCTGTGCACCTGTTTTTGTACCAGTAACATGCTGTTTTGATTACTGTAGCTTTGTAGTATGCTTTGAAGTCAGGGATTGTGATGCCTCCGGCTTTGTTCTTCTTTCTCAGGATTGCTTTAGCAATTCGCGGTCTTTTGTTGCCCCATATGAGTTTTAGGATTCTTTGTTCAATTTCTGTAAAGAATATCATTGGGATTCTGATTGGGATAGTGTTGAATCTGTAGATTGCTTTAGGTAATATGGACATTTTAACTATGTTTATTCTTCCAGTCCATGTGCATGGAATGTCTTTCCATCTCTTTATGTTGTCATCGATTTCTTTCAAGAAAGTCTTATAGTTTTCGTTGTATAGATCTTTCACTTCCTTGGTTAAATTTATCCCAAGGTATTTTATTCTTTTCATTGCGATTGCGAATGGGATTGAGTTCTTGAGTTCTTTTTCTGTTGGTTCATTGGTAGTGTACAGAAATGCTGCTGATTTATGTATGTTGATTTTATACCCTGCAACTTTGCTGTAGCTGTTGATTGTTTCTAATAGTTTTCCTCAAATATTTTCTTTTAATTCTGTATGAAAATAATGGTTCTCTAATATAATGGTGTTGGCATAATTTGCTATCCATATGGAGAAAAATAAATATATATCTCTATCTCACAACATATACAAAAATAAATTCAAAGTGGAATGATGATATAAATGTCAAAAATTAAAATATATTATTAGAAGGAAGTTTAGTGTTTTTAAAGATCTTTAGCCCAGAGAGGAACTACAGATGTCATAAATGAGATTTACACAGATTTTTCTAGGAAAACATTTAAGACTCATATCCTCCAAAAATAAAAGAAAAACCATAAACAATGTTGAAAGACAAGAAATATTTGCAATACTTTTAGCAGATTGCTATCCCTAATGAACAGAGACCTTAATGAAAAAATCAAGGGGCCGGCCCCATGGCATAGTGTTTAATTTCTTGTGCTCAGCTTTGGTGGCCCAGCGTTCACAGGTTTGGATCCCGAGCTCGGATGTACACACTGCTCATCAAGCCATGCTGTGTTGGTGTGCCAGGTACAAAATAGAGGAACACTGGCAGGGATGTTAGCTCAGGGCCAATCTTCCTCACCAAAAATAAAAAATAAAAAAACCCAAAAAATCAAATGTAAAAGTCAAACAATCCCAAAAAAGGGAACAATTATATAAAGAACCAGCCTGTAGAATGGGAAATGATGTAATTCTTTGAGGTTTTTAAACCATATATATGCATAACTTATGTAAAAACCACAGTATATTGTTGATTTTTATCAAATAAATCATTCATGATAAATATATATATATTTCAGAGAATGTGGCTTATATCAGATCTGATTCTTCATTAAAATCTGATTTTATGAAAGATACAGGAGGAACCTGGGAACAAGATCCTGATTAACTAGGGAGAAGTTTGGCTGTTTTAATTTTGATCTTTGAATTTATGACAATATTTCTACTTTGAAAAGTTTAGACATATGAAAGTTTCTCAAGTATAATGTAAAACCTCCCTGATGGTATCAACTGTTTTTTCAGCACTTACTGCATGGGCAGCCCGTAGGACTGTACGTAGTTTATCTCATTTAGTCCTTGGAATAACTTATGAGATAGGTACAGTTATTATCTGCATATTAAGTATAGGAAGCCAAGGCTCAGAGAGATTAGGTAACTTGCCCAGTATCACACAGTGGTGAAGTGGGCCTTTACTAGGTCTTTCTGACTCTGTAGTACATGCTCCTAACTTTTTCTTTTCCTGTTATATCTCCCCAAATCCCCCCAGTACATAGCTGTATATTTTTGTTGTGGGTCCTTCTAGCTGTGGCATGTGGGATGCCGCCTCAGTATGGCCTAATGAGTGGTGCCATGTCCCTGCCCAGGATTCGAATCGGCGAAACCCTGGGCCACTGAAGCAGAGCATGTGAACTTAACCACTCAGCCACGGGGCCGGCCTCTCCTAACTTTTTAACTGCGTATGTTCTAAATGGCAACCACATGGAAGGAAACCATACCAATTTCTAAGCCTGGGACTCTGAACTGTTTATACATTGGTGCTTCTTCACATTATTTATTTATTTATTTATTTATTTATTTAATTTATTTATTCTTCATGTATCTCTTTGGGAATTTGATGAAATATATGAATCTACTGTTGAGAAAACTGCAAATCTGCATGCACGCATACACACACATACAATTTTGCATACAATTTCCGGGAAATCATGGACCCTGTGGGGCGCATCCTGGAACCGCACGTTGTGAACCTCTGTTCTACCTGATGAAGATGAGGTGATCTGGAAACATTGCTTTCACCATTCATGCAAAAGTGTAATTTTAGGGGAATTGTATTGGCCTACTTTTTTTTTTGATGAGGAATATTGACCTTGAGCTAACACCTGTTACCACTCTTCCTCTTTGTCCTTGAGGAGCATTGCTGCTGAGCTAACATCTGTGGCAATCTTCCTTTATTTTATATATAGGATACCTGCCACAACGTGGCTTGATGAGTGGTGTGTAGGTCCGCACCCAGGATCCGAGCTTGCGAACCCTAGTTTGCCAAGTGGAGCATGCGAACTTAACCACTATGTCACCAGGCTGGCCCCTATTTTTTAAACCTCATATGTACTTTCTTATTATGCAAATTTGGAATAAAATGGAAGTTTGGGGCTCATTATTAAAAGAAATTAGGTGAGAAATGACCGGCTCAAGTAGAAATAAAAATAATTCCTGTGTGCTAGATCTCCGTCTACCTAGAAAAGATGTGGACCAATTCACATCTTTGAATTTGAAGGCATCCCTTGTTAATAGTAATGTCAGGAACACAAAAGAGATTTTTGTTATAACTACATCACTGCACACTTAGTTCTACAACGAATAGTCCTCCGAAAGAGAATGACTTTCCCTACGTTTCTTATGGCCAGTAACCCAAAATTTACTTGCCAGTCCTTAATAGAGGTCTTAAAATCTCTAAGGGATTCTTGTACAAGCCCAACGCTGAAATAATGTATTTTCTGTGTGTGTACCATATTCTTGTTAAATCTAGTGGACGGCTACTTTGAAGATTGTTTGCCATTTAAGAAGAAAATCACCACCTCATAACCTCATCAGTTATGATGGTTCCATTACTGACAGGTAGGGCATACGGCCAGTAAATGTGTAACATATATGGGGACGGACATTTGATTAACCAAAATGTCTTCTACACTGAACTCTAATACCGTTTGTCGCTAGTCATATAACAGATAACAAATCTAGGACAGTATAATACTCTTGTTGAGAATGAATAATGGTAAAAGCTCCTCAAAGTGGTGACAGAAATGTGAGTTATTGTAAGTGATGAGATTTTAAGAAATGTGTAGATAGTAATGGATTCCTTAGGGTTCACTTAAAACTGATGAAAATACAGGCTTGATGAATAGGCATCAGTTAAACAGTGTTCGTTTCGTTCTTGCTCCTCTTTTCTTCACACCTGCCTATCTTGCCAACAAAATCGACCAAAACATTTATTCAGCAAAGCCATAATCTATCGGTGGCTTTCCTTTGACCTTGTGATTGTACACTGATCTCGAAGCATGCAAAGAAGTAGCGATAATCCCAGAATGAAGTGTTCCCCGTAAAATAATTAGCTGCATCTGATATGCCTTCTTACTACATGTGGTTTGTGTGGGTCTTGCCTCAGATCGTTTGTGACATGGTCATCTATTTAAAAGTTGAAGATGAAAGTGCCTTATTTCTGTGCACTTATGGTAGCTGACATTTACGTGCACCATAGGATTTTCTTTTGAAAAATTTACCTCGGTTTGCCAGAATTTCAGTTTCACAGCTTCTATTTCACCATTGCTTAAGCCCTCATAATACTTTCACTCACTCCCTAAGTTTTTGAATTGCCCAATTAATTTTACATTTATTTTGGACCTAGAAAAAAAATCTCATCGTGCTGAGGGACCTTCATATAAAAACTCACACTCAGCCTCTTTCCAATAAGTCATTCTTTTTAGTTTATAGTCATTCAAACACTTCTTGGCTCCCTAGGTTGATGTCACTCAGAGGGTATACTTCGTAGCACATTCCTTTAGCCAAGAGCACATGAGCAAGTAAATGGAGGGTTTTCTAAAATAGTCTTCAATTCTCACATTCCTATTTTGTTAAAAAAAACAATCTGTAGAGCTTCCTCATTTTTTAAAGAATTTGTTTTTAAAGATTCGTGGATGTCTACGTTAGACGTGTGTCTGGACCCCGCAGGCTGCAGGTGGCTGCTATTTTGATCGCTGAGCCTTACTTGGTTTTCCCTAATCAAAAGCTCCTGTAGGATATAACCGTGCGAATAGGTGGTTCATTTCATCTCAGTGCCGGCCTACACGGCCCGGGCTCTGATGCACTGATGCTAAGGGGTAACCATCGCTTTTGCTCTCCAAATTTTATGACAGGAAAATGCCATTGCCGTGAAGATCTCATTCACCCCTGTCACCTTTCTGTGGTGTAATAATTGCCCTCTTTCATGATTATACACTTAGCCGACTAAGCAAAAGCCAGTAAAAGGCAGCTTTCTAGTGGCGTTACTATGTAGATACATCTCGCTAATCCTTACCAGCATATGGTCAGACGATTGATATGAAAACTCCCTGTATACGTGTGTCTGTGTGTGTTTCCGTTTCCAGGCTTGAGAAGAGTAAAAGATCCTTTACATTCTTAAAGTAGATTTGGTACAATACAGAAATAAGAAGCAGAGAGTTAAAAAATGGACCGTGGGTTATATTTCTAAAGATATGAAATGAGTCCAAATTTCTGCTCTTCCCTGGAGTGGCAGTGAGCTGTTTCTCTGATGAAAGGCCTCTAAAACGCCCGGCTTTGTTTCTGCTATTCTGGGAGCTAACTGGTTACGTTAGTTTCAACTGATGCCCTAACTCTTTTCTGGATGCTGCATGAGTTGAATGGAGTCCTGGATCATATTGAAGGTAAATGTGTGAAATGCAGCATTCTACTTCCAGCGGGGCATGCTTGCTGCCTTCCCTCTTTGCTCACTGAATTTTCAAAATAATAATAAATGCTTGTAACTCTGAATAAGATGTTTGTGAAAAATGCACTAAAGCAGGCATCAGGAAACGAATACTCTGGCTTTGCCACTAACTAGGTGAATGATTTAAGGCCAGTCATTTTCCTTCACTGGGCCCCATATTATCTTTGGAAAATAAGAGATTTAGACTCTTTCTGTTCCCTTTTATCTCTAAATATCTGTGATCTATTGTTTTAAGACTACCTTTACCAGACAGTAACATTTATTATGAGATACTGTTTTTCATCCTCTTTAGAAAAATGTGTTTGATTTATTTACAGAGTTATAGCAGCCATTTTGAAGCCCTCTTTTCTTTGTTGTCATCTTGAGAAACAAATCAGCAGTGAAGTGTGATAATATCTGTATCTTCTTTTAACTTGCACCTCTTTAGCAGCGCGGTAATAAATAAGCTGACAGGATTTATTGACAAAAGAGGAGAAGCTCATTGTTTGTATGAGTTAATCTTCTTCCCTGTGATGCATTAATGTCCTTCAATAAAGATCATCCAGTTTTGTCCCTACGCTTCAGGAAAGAAGTTTAGAATGTGTTTCAAACAACAATGCTTTTGTTTAATGAGTCAGAATCAGAGGAATCTATAGAACAACCCAGAAGGAAATTTTTAAAAAAGGAAATCCTTGTTCTAATGGAAGAGTGCTGTGGTAAAGATGCAAGTTACTCAATGCAAAAATGCAAAGGATTCATTTTTCTTTCTTACCTTTGTTTTTCCAGGTTCCTTCAGTTAGAGTGCTCCTAAAGATAGTGTTTCTACAAGCTGGCCCTGGGAGGACATAAAGTTAAGGCCTTTGGGTGATAAAGGTAAGACAAGAGGAAGAAGTTCAATCTGTATGGCTGAGTTTCATGGGTTCATTCATTCAGTCATTCATCAAATATATCAAGTGCCCAGCGCCGTGCTTTGACCTACATACAGTTCATGTCAATCACTTAGTGTGTTTTACTGTCTTTTTAAAAATTCTGAGATGTATCAAGCTGTTAGGAATAGATGATAACTAAACATGTGATGTTTTTATGCTCACCACAAAGCTTTACAATTTTTCAATATTTGATTCAGATATTTTTTAAAAGAAATAAAATCTTAGAGATACATTTCCTGTTCCTATTACCTTCGCTTATTCTTTTGATGAGCCTTCATCTGATGTATTTCCATACATATGCATGTGTCTATGTCAATTTATAAGGTTGGTTTGCATGTCTTAAATTGTATAGAAATTGCATATGAATAATATCATTCGTATCATTCTGCAACCTAATTTTTTTGCTCAATCTTATGTCTTTAGCTTAAATCTGTATTGATACAAGCAGCTCTCCTTCTTGCATTTTAATGCCTATGTACTGTTCCATTGTTTGAATATTCCACAGTTTGTCTTTTCTCTTGTTCAGGTATTTTCAGATTCTTTATATTTTTTGGGTGTTCCTAACCAGCTCTACAAGAAACAGAAAAAATACGTTGTAGAGCTATTCTTGTACAAATGAGTGAGAGTTTCTCTAGTTCTATACCTCGTGTGGATATCGTTGGATGAAAGGATATGTCTGTCTTGAAATTTACTAGACATTGCCAAGTGACTGTCCAAATACTGTGCTTGCAGTTATTTACCTTCGCATCAGTCGTGTGTGGGTGTTTCCATTGCTGCACAACTTTATCAACAAGTGGTGGCTTAGGGTTTTCTTTACTTCTTTGTTCTCAGAACATTTCACATAAAATCGAGATTCTTGTTTCCTTGAATTCTTGATAAAAAAATCACCTGTTAAAATCACCAGGGGCTACTGTCATTTTTTTGAGTGGAGATTTTTTTTATTACTGATTTAATGTATTTAATGATTATTCATTTATTCTGGCTTTCTATTTTTCACCAGTCAATTTTGGTAATTTACGTTTTGTAGTCAATTATTCATTTCATGGAGGGGTTCATATTTATTGGTGTAATGTTGTTTATAATATTTTCTTACGATTGTTTAACTCTTTATTTTCTCTGTAGTTATGTTCTCTTTTTGGTTTCTAATATTATTATGTGTGACTTTTGTTCTTCTTGATTAGTCTTGTTAAACTCCTTTATCAGTCTTTATTTTATTTTTTAAAGAACCAGATTTTGGTTTTAATTCTCTATATTATCTGTTTTCTATTCCACTACTTCTTTCTGTTACCTTTTTATGTTTCTTCAATTTTCTATAGGTTTAGTCTGTTATTTTTATAGCTTTTTTTTTTTACATCTTTCTTGATTTTAATAAATGCATTTACTGCTATAAATTTGCCCCAACTACCATTTTAGCTGTATCCCACAAGTTTTGCCAAATAATACTTCTACTGGTCAGCTCCAAATATATTGTGTTTCTTATTGTTGGTCCTTTATAATGAGTAGAGGCATTTTGGTCTCCTTATTCCTTCGTGGCCTGACTCCTGGAAACCAATGTCTGCTTTCAGGCTTGGGGCCTTGAAGCCCCATGCCTTCAGCTTCGCTTACTTCATTGCATTTCAGTTCTATTTCTGGTGCATGAGTATGTTCATCTCCTTTTTGATCCTAGCTATATCTTTTTGATTTTCCATATTTTTTCTATCAAAACTATGTTTGCATAAATCTACTGCACCATCTTCACTGGAGGCCCCTTTTGCCCTCTTTAGCTATACCGATGACTTTCATATCTCAGACTTTATTAGGATGAGCAATTAGGAAACAGGGAGTAGTCAGTGTTTATACTCAAGACTGTACAGTATGTTGATTACAAGGAAGGGGATACTGAGTCAGTCATGTAGATAATTGGTCTAAGCATGGACCAATATAAGAATGGATGTAGGGAATGAAAGAGAAGAGATCATTTACTTTGTTAATACAGTTAGGAGGTCCATGTCCTCACCTTGCAACAGAAGTTAATATAAAGTCGTTTCAGACTGAGTTACCACCCTTAATCTCTGCACAGGAGGTGATTCTGAACAGTCCCTTAGCCAGACATAAGGGATACAGCTATAGCAGACCTGTAGAAGGGCCATCCTAATCTACAGGTGGGTACATACTTGTGCAATCAAAATTCAAAAGAAGATAGATATAGCTGATATGTGATTGAAACACAGGCTTCCAGAGGCCTGCCCCGTGGCCAAGTGGTTAAGTTCTCGTGCTCTGCTTTGGTGGCCCAGGGTTTTGCCAGTTCGAATCCTGGGCAGGGACATGGCACCGCTCATCAGGCCGTGCTGAGGCGGTGTCCCACATGCCACAACTAGAAGGGCCCACAACTAAAATATGCAACTATGTACTGGGAAGCTTTGGGGAGAAAAAGGAAAAATAAATCTTAAAAAAAAAAAAAGAAAAGAAACACAGGCTTCCGTTTTTCCATGTTTTTTGACTTGTGATTTGATTCTTTTTCCCTTCGAAAAAGTAGGGGATTTGTCTGCTTTATAGTTCTCCTCCCTTTAGAATGGCCTGCCCTGTAGATCATTTGCGGTGGTATTTTCATCTTAGTAATAGTAAATCTTCCAATCCATGAACATGGGCTGTTTTTCTTTTTATTTCAGTCTTTTTAAATTTCTTTCAGGAATGTTTTGTAGTTTTCAGTGCACAACTCTTTCACCTTCTTAATTAAGTTTATTCCTAAATATTTTATTCATTTTGATTTTATTGCAAATGATTTTTTTTTAAATTTCCTTTTCAGATTTTTCATTGTTAGTATAATAAATATGACTGATATTTGTGTTTTGATTTTGTATCTTGTAACTTTGCTGAATTCATTTAATAGTTCTAATAGTTTTGTTGCGTTTGGAATCTTTGGAGATTTTCTACGTCTAAGATCACGTCATCTGCAAACAGAGACAATTTTACCTTTTCCTTTCCACTGTGAATGTCTTTTTTTTTTTTTTTCCTGGCTTAATTGCTTTGGCTAGAACTTCTGTTACTATGTTGAATAGGAGGTGGCAAAAGTGATGATCTTTGTCTTATTCCTGATTTCAGAGCAAAAGCTGTCAATCTTTCACCACTGAATGTGGTAATAGCTGTGGGCTTTTCGTATATGGCCTTTCTTATGTTGAGGAAGTTATATTCCTAGATTATTGAGTATTTTTATCATGAATGGGTGTTTTATTCTGTCAAATGCTTTTTTCTGCATCGAGATAATCGTGTGATTCTTATCCTTAATTCTCTTAATGTAGTATACTAAAATGATTTGTTTTTGTATATTGAATCATCATTGCATTGCAGGAATAATTCTCACTTGGTCGTGATATATAATCCTTTTAATATGCTGCTGAATTCATTTGCTAATATTTAGTTGAGGAGTTTTGCATCAATATTCATATGGGATATTGGTCTATTATTTTTTTTTTCTTGTGCTATCTGTCTTATTTTAGTATTGGGTTAATGGTGGCCTCATAGAAGGACCTTAAAAGTGTCCCTCCTCTTGAGTTTTTTGGAAGAGTTTGAGAAAAATTGGTGTTAATTCCCTTTTAAAAGTTTCATAGAATTCACCATCTGGTCCTAGGCTTTTCTGTGTTGGAAGTTTTTGATTATGGATCCAATCTCCTTACTTGTTATAGGTCTATTCAGAGTTTCTATTTGTTATTGAGTCAGTTTTGGTAGTTCACGTGTTTCTAGGAATTTGTCCATTTCATCTAGGTTACCTAATTTCTAGATGTACAGTTGTTCATGGTATTCTCTTATAAGCCTTGTAAATTTTAAAATTGTTTAAATTTTAATTCTGATTTTAGTAATTTGAGTTTTCTTTCTCTTTTCTTAGTAAATCTAGCTAAAGTTTTGTCAAAATTTTGTCAAAAACAAAATTGTTCATGTTTTCAAAGAACCACCTTTGGTTTTGTTGAATTTCTTTATTGTTTTTCTATTCTCTGTTTTGTCTCCACTCTAACCTTATTTCTTTCCTTCTGCCAGCTTTGGGTTTAGTTTGCTTTTCTTTTTCTAGCTCTGTAAGTTTCCTCCAGTTCTTTTGTTGATTTGAGCTCTTTCGTCTTTTTTAATGTATGCATTTAAAACTATAGATTTCTCTCTTAGCACTGCTTTCACTGAATCTCATAAGTTTTGCTATGTTGTGTTTTCATTTTCATTTGTCTCAATGTATTTTCTGATTTCCTTTATGATTTCTTCCTTGACCCGTTGGTTGTTCATGAGTGTGTTGTTTAATTTCCTCATGTTTGTGGATTTTCTAGTTTCCCTTCTGCTATTGATTTCTAGTTTCATTCCATTGTGATCATAAAAGATACTTTGTATGATTTTAAACATTCTGAATTTATTAAGATTTGTGTTGTAACCTAACGTATTGTCTGCCCTGGAGAACTTTCCACGTGCACGTAAGAGGAATATGTATCTGCTGTTATTGGGTGGAGTGTTCTCTGTCTGTTAGGTCTAATTGGCTAATAGTGTTGTTCAAATTCTCTAGGTCCTTACTGATCTTCTGTCTGGTGGTTCTATCGATTATTGAAAGTGGGATGTTAAAATGTCTAATCATTATTGTAGAATTGTCTATTTTCCCCCTCAATTCTGTCAATATTTGCTTCATACGTTTTGAGCCTTCTTTATTAGATTGTGTTTGCTTATAATTTTTAGATACTTTATTGTATTGACCTGTTGTCGATATATAATGTCCTTCTTTTGTCTTGTAGCCTTTTATGACTTAATGTCTATTTTGTCTGACCAGGGTTTTTTTGGTTACTATTTAAATGGAATATCTTTTTCTATCCTCTTACTTTCAACCTCTTTGTTTCATTATATCTGAAGTGAGTCTCTGGTAGATGGCATATAGATGGGTCTCGTTTTTAATCCAAACTGCCAATCTCTGTGTTTTAATAGGAGAGTTTAATTCATTTATATTTAATGTGATTAATGATAAAGAAGGAGTTATTTCTGCAATTGAGCTGTTTTTTCTGCATATTTTATATGTTTGTGTTCCTCAGTTCCTCCGTTACTGACTTTTTTCTGTTTAGTTTATTTTTTATAACGTACCGTTTTGATTTGCTTCTTTCCTTTTCTGTATATTTTTTAGTTATTTTCTTAGTAGTTATCTTGGGGATTACAATTAACTTCTTAAATATATAGCAATCTGGTTTGAATAATACCAACTTAATTTCAGTACTGTACAGACACTCTGCTCCTGTACAGCTCGTTTTGTTCAGACATTGCTTTCCTGATTTCCTTTAGTTCTTTTTTCATGGTTTCCTCTAGCTCATAAAACGTCTTTAAGACAGTTGCTTAACATCTTTGACTAATATTTCCAATGTCCAGACTTCCTACGTGATGGTTTCTATCAAATTATTTTTTCCCTGTAAATGGGCCATTTTTCTATGTTTCTTTGTATGCTTCGTGAATTTTTGTTGAAATTTGGACATTCTGAGTATTATATTGAGTTAACTCTGGAAATCTAATTCTTTCACTCCTCACAGATTGCTTTTTTTTGCTTATTGAGGGCTGGAGTCATCTTTTTATGATTTTATGGGCTATTTTTCCAAAGTATGTTTCTTCGTTGTGTGTGAACACTGAAGTTTCTCTTTCATTTTCTTTATGGTCAGCTAGTGACCTGACAAAGATTTCCGTAAATGTCTGGCTCTCAATGCAGGGGGAAAGGCCTGGTGATCTTACGTCCCTTTGTGGCTAGGAAGGCGCGTTAGCCCTTTGGTGTTGAAACAGTAGCTGACTTCTGTGCCAGCCTCTTAGTCATCAAAAACAGCAATCAGCAATCAGATTACAAAATCTGTATGCCTGGAGGACAAAGCTTTTATTGCCCATCCTAACTCTAGCAATTTGTACTTGGAACATGGACTGCAGTCTGCACAGCTGCCTCCCATGGGATTGGTGGATGGGGGATGGTAGCTGGTACCCATAAAGGCTAAAATTGACCAAAATTTACCAGCCTCTTCATCAGGGTCTCATCAAGCTCTCCCCTGGAAGTTGCAAGTGTTCTACTAGATTCAGAGTTCCAAAATAGTTGCTTTAGACAGTTCCTGCCGGCATTTGTTGTTTCTGTGGAAGGATACATTCCTGGAGTATCCTACTCTACCATCTTCCCTCACATCACTATGAATTGCTTTTTATTGTTTTTTTTGCTCCATTTTTTATTTGAGTGTCAGTAAGTTTATTGTTTTGTTTTAAAGGTCAATGTACAAAGAGTATTGAACTTTGGTCTGAACTATGTTTCTGTTTTTTGTTTGTCCTTTAGTTTTGTTGCTATTAACGTACATTCTATTTATGTTTTGAAATCTATTGATTTTTTTGTTCTTTGAGAATTAGAAAGTCCTTTCCTTTTTCAGGATCAATTACATATTTACCTACATTTTCCTCTTCATGTTATGATTTTATTTTTTGTATTTCATTTTTTAAACCATGTGGAATTTATTTCAGTGTATGGTATGGTATGTGGTAAGCATCTAATTAGATTTTTCTAATTGTAAGCTAGAGTTCCCAGCACCTTTTGTTTAGTAACCTGCACTTTACCTGTTGGTTTTGAACAATGCCCTTTATCATAAATTAAATTGACATTCCAGTGTCTTATTCTGACCTATACGTTCTGTTTCAATGAAATGCCTGCCAAGTCCTTCACCTACACAACTTGATTTTAAGACCTTATAACTTTAGTGGATTGTATTATTCCAAATCTTTGTTCCATCCTGAGTGGTAAGATTATAGATTCCTATCCTTTGCCATGAACTTTGCAGTGCCCTCCCACTCTGATTCTGGGCGTGGCCATATGACTTGCTTTGGCCAATGTGATTGTAGGAAATGTGATACAGAGAGAGACTTGAAAAGTGTTTCTAGAGTTGGGATTGCCGTCTTTCATTTCTGCAACTGCCATGAGAAGAACATATCTAGGTTACCCTACTAGACCCAGAAGGAGGATGAAAGACATATAGAGAGGAGCTACCTCGCCAAGCCACCCCAGCTAGGCTTAGCCTAGGTTAGCTAACTCTTAGTCAACCTACAAATGTTTAAGAAATCCCAGCCAGCATCTGTAAAGCTGAATAGCCAATCCCTAACTGATTCACAACCATGTGAGCTAAATAAATGCTAGTAAGAATTTTGTGGTTGCTTATTATGAGGCAGTTAACTAATAACTAACCAACTAAAACAATCATACATTTTAATTTATGGTAGGATGTCAACTCATTTTATTTATTTACTAGTTTGCAAAAGTATTTTGTAGCTATTCTTGGTTATTATCTTGGTTTCCTTGATAATGTAATTATTTATGTAAATATCTTGTGTTTTACCTTGACCCAGTCTAACTCTAAGAGATCTTTGAAAGTGAGCCTGATTTACTCATTTTTAGTAGTCTCCATCACAGTGTCTAGCTCAGAGCTTCTTTGCCCATGATGATACTCAATGCCTAGTCACTGTTGAATAAAGAGAGTAACTGCAAATCGAGTCCCAGAAACACATACTGAATTCCTACCTTCCCGTTTACCTCATTACCTAGAATGAAACTTAGAATGTTTGGTGCCATATAGATGCAGCCTAAGTTTACATGTGTGTTTTTGTATTCTGTAGTCTCTTCTCCATGGTAGTAATAGCTGTTAAAATTTACGTCAAATGGCTACCTTGGGTTGTGATAGCATTCATAATATAGGAGCTATGTAACTAGTTTTCATCTCTCTTTGTTTTTCAATTTTACTTTATCCTACTCTCCTCCAGCTTATTCTGGGATCTTTCTTACTCTCTTTATTTTTATTTCAAGAAACTAAGTAACGTTTGAAGCAGGGAGACAACTTTGATTCAGTCCAGTAAATAAGAATGTAAGTAAGATTTCCACGGGGTTTCAGTGACCTCATATGTAATGCCTTAAATAATAGCAAAGTAGATTTATTATGCATAACTTAGGAATTGAAAGTCCAAATTGCCTGGCTTTTTATTTTGTTTGAGGAAAAAAAAAGGTGGGGCAAAATATCAGGGCCTACTGAATATGTCACCATTGTAATGCAATTAATTTTCTTGAGTGAGAATGTATTTTTAATTTTTCTATCAGGATTTGCTGGACCCATCTTCCCCTTAATATTTATCTCACTAGAGATCTTATTAATGGTACTTTATCTTTTGGCTGCACCTTTCTCTCTTTCCATCTGTTTGTGGGGCATTTTAATTGCCTCTACAGATCTCCACTACAACTAAATGTTTTCTGAGGCAGCCTATGATAGATGGTTCTGCTATTGTGTTTAATCATTCCCATTAAATATTATACTAAAGCTGAATTATGATGAAATTAAATAGAATAATATATTACATTGCTTTTCATTTAAAAAACCTCATTAATTTATATTTGCATTTAATAAAACTAACCTCTTAAATCATTTTGTCCAAAGTTGAAAGAACATATGTTTCCCCGAAAACAAAGGAGTTAGAAAAAGGTAACTAAATTACTAGTGTGATGACAGCGCTTTCAAGACACTCTAGTCTTGTGTTTCAGGATGTGTGAGAAGCATGTAACTTCCCTAATTTTTATTCAGTCAGGCTCTTCCCAGGACCTTGTGCAGGTCATATGACCTTGTCCAAGTCACTTAACATTTCTGAGCATCTGCTTTTTAAAGTTTTTATTTTCCAAACTAATTACCTTCCTCTGTACAGGGTAAAAGGAGATAGCTCTGCTACTATAATAATGATTCTCCTGGGATGTTTGCAGTCCAATCATTATAAAAGTATATGATAAGATAGAGTCAATGTGCTACTCTCCTCCTCTTTTCTGAGCCATACAAATATAGCCGACTTGGTGTAATGCATGTAAATGGCCTCTCGAAATCACCTACATGTGACTGGTGCATGGCGAAACAAGGGTGCCTGTAGCACAGTGTCTGTGATATAAATAAACACTCAATAAATGCTTATTTTATTTTCACTTCTGAGTAAAAAGAATTCTTTTACCAGATTGTTAGGTACCTGGTTACATACATGAGCATTGGCAATAATATTTGTGTAAATTGATACTAAAATCATCTCCAATAAGAAGCGTATATCTATTTTTTGTTATTCAGATAAATCCGTCTGTCGTGGAAAAGACATCTCTAGGTAGAAAAAAGCTTACAGGATTTCTACTTTGAGCTGAAAAGATCGTCTGTGAAGACAGTTGCACACAAGCAAATCCAATGACAGTTACTGAAATAGTTGGAGGAATATTCTGTTATTAAGACACTTATAAATTTTGACCATTCACATTAATTAAGAAAAAACAAAACAAAACTCCTCTCATTTGTCTTCCTCTCTCCAAAATGTTTGCCATGTCGAGAGTACAGGCAACTGCAATTTCTCTTGGCTCCCTTAATCTCCCCACGTATCTACCCAGGTCCTCTAACCATCGACTTTTGTTCTTTTCTTTTCATTCTTGATGCAGAATAATATACTTGACCTACTTTTAAGATTTAGCTTGAAAGGAGAAAGAATCTGATGCAGAGACCAGGATATGATATTTTGATGGATAAGAATGGGTCAGGATCAAGAGCAAGCCAATAAGAGAGAATATCCAAAAACCCAGAACCAGGAAATGAGGAAGTAGAGTTCTAATCCAAAAGGAAAAGTAACAAATCAAATCAAGAGACCAAAGAAACTTTGTTGACTGGGCACTTTCCCCATTCTCTTAGACTTGTGCCTCCTTTTATCATATCGAGGACCCTGTTCTGACTTGATGTTCAGTAAAAAGCAGAAGTGGTGCTCTATATAAGGGTCTACAAGTGGCTGTTGGGTGTCTGGCATCAGATGACAGTCCTGGAGGCCTGGAGGCAAGTACAGAGACCAGTAGACTGTAAGAATGGTCTATTCTGACTTCATGCCTCTTGGGCTTCCTGCTACCTCTCCTATCTTAATGTAACATGTTTTATGTGAAGAGTGTGTCATACAGATTTTCACTGGTGGAGAAAGTTAAGGTTGTTTTTCTGTATTCGGACAGAGAGTCTGCATATGAGATACTCCATAATGACATGGCTAGAGCCCAGCTTGGTGAAAAATTACTTTCCAGTGGTTGTGAAGACGATGCTCCTGAGTTAACCTTATCAGACTGAATGCATTAGTAATCACATCCACCAGAGCTCTGTTGTACAGGTTCCCTGGAAAAGTGCTCTAAAAATAGAGAGCAGCGTATTCCTAGAATAATCGTTGAATTCAATGTAATCTTCAGAAATTAGATAGGGAGTACTAGGTAAAAGAAGGAGTGAAAGGAAAGTGATAATGAGAACACCTTTTATCTTACTACCAGTGATAAAGAGGTTTTCTGCTTTAGTTTATTCATTAATGTGAAAATTTCTGAGATATTACCTTTGTACTTTAAACAAATGGATCTTTAGTCTTTTCCTCGTACATCAGTTTGTCTGGTGTAGGGATGTATCCATGTGATACTAAATTATGTGCATAAAAAGTTAAAATTCTAGTCCATTATCCACAGTGTTTGGCTCATGTAATACAAAATCCACCTATTTTCTAGTTCCAGGGAAATGCTCCACTGCCTTCCATACTCTGTTCCTCCTGGCCTCTGAAGCTGCCGGAACAATTGTGAACCAGTTGCCCCTGTTGATATCACTTCAATGCCCTACGTTAGCAAAGGAGCAAATGAGCGAGGGCACTTGTCACAAGAACTCTTGGGGTCCGTTTATTTAGTCTTGTGCTTCTTCCAAACAGTCTTCATGTCACTTGGGGCAATGAGGAAAGAAAAGTACCTTCATTATGTTATCTCTGAATCCAGCTGGGCCAGAATTTGGTTAATTTAAATGAATGAGAGCATTTGAGAAAGATGGATACATCTGCACAGAGGGGGCAAGCAATAGGAAGATCCAAATGGCGGGGCAAAGTCCATTTGTGTAGATGGTAGAGTCAGACCAGCCAGGGTTTTAACCTAGGCTCTGCTTGTTACTAGTCACATAGCCTTGGGTGATTACTTAACCTATTTGAGTCTTATCTGTGTAAAATGAGGATAATATTGCATAACTCACAGGTTGCTGTAAGAAAGAAATGAGATAGACGGCATATAGTAAGCATTAATAAGTGGCACTTTAGCTTATCTTAGAACAAAGTATCTGTAAGGGATGAAAGATGCCAGTGCAGGCGAGCAGTCATCTTGAGGGTTCTAGGGAGCCTTGACAGGCTGAATTGAGTAACTTGTGGGGAGAGAGGAGCTTTTGAAAGTGAAAGGAACAGCACAAGCAAAGGAATAATAAAAAGGAGCCTCTTGGATCAGATTTAAAAAAACAGAGTTGCAAATAATCTCTGTCTCATGCAAGCAAATCCCAAGAAAAAGAAAGAGGCTCCTTTAAAACCAGCTTTTAGGGCCTGGCCCAGTGGCTTAGTGGTTAAGTTTGCATGCTCTGCTTCAGTGGCCTGGGGTTCGCTCGTTTGTATCCTACACACCACTCATCAAGCCATGCTGTGGTGGCGTCCCATACAGAAGAACTAGAAGGACTTAGAACTGTGTACTGGGGCTTTGGGGAGAAAAAAAAAAGAGGAAGATTGGCAACAGATGTTGTTAGCTCAGGGCCAATCTTCAAAAAAACCCCCCAAAACCTGGCTTTTAGACATTACTTTTTATGTTTACCATTCTTATTGCCAGTAGCCTGATTAAGTTGGAAGTACAATCAGTTTTCTCAGGAAATGGTATTGGTGTTAATTAGAGTGGTGTGCAGCTAGCGGGTTTCAAGTATCAGGGAGGTCGATGGAAATTTTAGTCACTGCAGCTTTGAGAGCATCTCTCAAACCATGCAGTTTGCAGACTTTTTCACATATCCCAAATAAAGAAGCGTGCTAACTACAGAGCCAGCTATGAACAGGATTACTGTTAACAACACTTTCAGAAAGGGAGGAAGAATCGGGGAACAGAACCACTTGAAGACTGCCACTGTCACCCCAAGGGAGAAGGAGTATATGACATATTCCATTATTTGAATACACTTAGGCAGTGTTAATTCAGCTTTTTCTTTATGTCGTAAGATGTACATTTAATGGTTGAAGGCCCTCTGGAATATATTGCTGTCCATATGTGTAGCTAGAGGAAACTTAAAATGGTACTCCTACAATAATGGAATTACACTCCCAGAGAGCTTTCTGCTGGTGCCTGCAATAATCAGTAATCACTCTTTTGTTTTTTGGGTTTTTTTGCTAAGGAAGATTGGCCCTGAGCTAACATCTGTTGCCAATCTTCCTCTTTTTGCTTGAGGAAGATTGTCCCTGAGCTAACATCTGTGGCAATCCTCCTCTATTTTATGTTGGACCCCACCACAGGGTGGCTTGATGAGCAGTGTCAGGTCCGTGCCCGGGATCTGAACCTGTGAACCCCGGGCTGCTGGATTGCATGAACTTAACCTCTATGCCGCTGAGCTAGCCCCTGTTTTTTCCGTAAATACTGAAGTCAGGCGTTACTTACGTCACACTTTTGCCTAGGGCCAGCTCTGCATATAAGTCTAGGTATTATTTTAAGAATTTGTTTACTTAAATCTTTAAATTTTCATTCAGTTTCTATTTATAGTTCTTATGTGTGACTTTTCAAGTGTAAGGACGAGTCAAAAATAAGACCAAATTCCCTAATGAAGTCCGGTAGCTTTCCTTCGGGAAAAGGTTTAAACGATATTTGATGAGTTGTATCCTGATGAAAGGGAAGCATTGCCCTGTGATTCTTTTCTATTTTAAAAAGGGTCTTTTAAACCCTTCACGTCCTCCTGCCTTATCTGCAAAGATATGAAGATAATTATGGATGTTCCATTCCAGCCTAGGCATACAATTTAGTGAAAATTCAGATTCAGTAATGAGTCCTTACAGCAGAATCCTAATCCTCCCCTTTCAACTCGTGCTTGTGTCTTTGGCGTTAGAGAAACGGGAGGAATGTTTGGTTTTGTAAAATGGGCAAATGGCGAATCTTGTTGTGGGTAAAGATTTCTTTTTAGCTTAGTGCTTTAATGACTGACACTGCACTTAGAACAAGTAATTTTCATTTTATTTCATTTTTCCTTAGAGTATAACATCCCAGTAAATAAAAACAAATAAGGAGAAATATTTAGTTTTATGTGCTTGAGTGGGACTTTAGCCTCAGAATGGCAGCCTTCTGGGCTGTGTTGTCTCACATGCGCCTCTTCCGTGATTTGTGCTGCTGGAATACTATAAGCTCACACATCCATGAGTCTCTGGATGAGTTAGGATCTGCATACATCAGCTTCTAGAAAGTTCAGACAGCAAATACAGTAAAGTGTGCACTTACACAAAACACATTAGCTGTGTACGCTCCTAACTATGGCATCAGTTTGACACTTGAAAAGATAATTCTGTTCCAATCAGCAGCAAAAGAATGTTCTGTTGTTCTTCAATGAATAGGGCGTGGGAGGGGTAAGTACGTTGATGTCGAGAATTGTATATGCCCTCAAATTCATTTCAGCCAAGTACAATTACGTATGACATGCATAGCACCATTTGGAAATGATTTTAATCATTTGTTTTCAAACAAATCAACTTAATGGACTTAGTTGATCATGAGTAGTTTGGAATTCATAGTTTTAATTGGAAATCCTTGTTGAAATTGTACTCTTGTACAATTAAAATTTCCATTAGCTGAACAAATAGAACATTGCAAATAGGCAGATTATGAAGTGAAAAGGAAGAGGAAGGAAGGAAAAGAAAAAGGAGTGCCTCTCAGTGTGGTGTTAACAGGTGTTGGCTCTGAGAAAAGAGCAAAAGGCCCCAAAGGGATAAAAATGTATAATTTTGATAAAAATACTTTTGGGGATTTTATGTATGAACAATCCCTTACTATGGTGTGTTAGTATGCTGGAATTTGGGGAAACAATGTTTTTGAGGCCCAAGTATACAGGAAAGTTGTGATCATCAGGAGAGAACTTTGATCCTAAACCTCTGGAAACAATATCACCCTCATTTTCATTATGAAAGGTTAACAGGGAGACAAGAATCCAAGACTTTGACACAAGCCTCAACTGCCGGGCCTGAAAAGATAACGAATCAGCATCAGTTTTCTGCACTGCATAGGATCTCAGTGGGAGACGCTGAGTAGTGAGGCTGCTTGTTGCTCAGCTGTAATTGGGGGCTGCTTGACAGTCAGCTTGCCAAAACAAAAGCAGCTACACGAAAACTTGTTACTGTAATCGGAAGTGAATGAGCATACTTCTCTTTAAATATAGATTTAAATGTAGTTCAATTAAGTCTCTTTCTATGAAAAGATCTTTTTAAAAAGACTATTTGGGAAACTAGAGACAATGATAGGAGGCGAATGAATTTTGTTGAATTTTTCCAGGAGG
Organism: Equus quagga; assembly: GCF_021613505.1. Lineage (NCBI taxonomy): Eukaryota > Metazoa > Chordata > Mammalia > Perissodactyla > Equidae > Equus > Equus quagga. Next base: position 46,380,331 of record NC_060276.1, read on the forward strand.
TGATTTCTGTTCAGAGATAAAAATTTGTAATTTGGAGATTAATAGAAGTTCTATACTATTTCTTAATGGTATACTTTATAGTTCCCCACTCTCAAAGACATGGTATTATTTATAATAAAATATAATTCCTTTGAGTACGTTAAAGTGTTTTATAACAGTAATAAGTAAAACTGAAGAATCCACCTCCTTGAGAAATATGGAACCTGTTTATTGTGTCTGCCTCAAGGAAAAAAATATTTCCATAAGCATGGGAGAAATCAGAATTTATACAGGATAAAAGATGTATCTTTTTTATAATCCTTCTAAACAATATTAGAGCAAAGACCAGTAGGACTATGCAATTATTTTGCTGCCATAAAAACATTAATGTATATTCTTCACTCAATTTCAACCTGATTATTTGAGTGAGCACGTGTCTTTGGGAGAGACATACATAGTGAAGTGGGGAAGGAGCTAGGCACCTGCTTAGCTAACTAGATGTCCAGAATCCACACTGTTCACCAGTGTGTAAGAGCCAGATTCCATCCGATCCACCTTATTATAAAATATGACAGTATTATTAGATGAATGTTATTCATGTAGGAAATTGTGTGTGATATGCATAATGATTTTATGTGCATCTGAGAACGCTTTCCTAAAGTGATGGCAATGTGCATGTTTTATATACATGTATTCACATTTCAGAAAGATCTAAAGTCACTGAAATAGAACAGAGATATTAGCATCTCTATTGAATAGGATTTTAAACATTAATATGGAGAAATTGGGTTTCTGACAAGTTATAGTATATCTATTTGGGTGGCTCTCAAATCTCTATTTCCAGCCTAGACCTCTCCACAGGATTTCAGTTCTGTATAGTCAGCTGTCCACTGGGTAGCTCTACCTGCATATCCCATTGGTCCGTCAAGTCAACATGTCCGACATGGAACTCATGTGTTCTCTACCCAAGCTTATTCTTCCCTTTGCTAGTTCCACCTGTAGTGAGATATAGACTTACATTCAATTTGAAACCACTCCCTAATCATTCTGCCTCCTTAGCACTTTTCATATATGGCACCTTCTCTCCATCCTCACTGAGTTCAGTCTCTACTCATCTCTTCCAGCTCTTTTGCTTGTTTCCAATCTTGCCTTCCTCCAGACTGTGCTGTCCACACTACTGCCTGAGTTTTTTATGGAATGTATATCTGATCATGTTACTCCCCTAACTAAAGGACTTCAGTGGGACTTCTAGATAATCACATGTGTTTATCTGAGCCCCTTGTTGAAGCTCATCAAACACGGATAGTAAAAGCAGCTAAAAAGAGATAAAACCACAAGGACAAAGAGGATGGGAGAGGAAACGCAGAAGACTAGACGTATCCACGCATTTTGGAAGACAGAGAGCAAATGAATAAGTAGCAGGGTCGTTATTATCTACTCAATTTATGTCACAGAGTAGAAAGAAATAAAACTTAAATATCTGCAGGAGAAGCAAATTCCTGTAACACAACAGAAAGGGTCAGAAACTAAAGGCAGCAGGTAACTCTAAAGGCAGATTTACTGGTTTTTGTTTTTCAATAGGAACAAGAAGACTGGTTGAAAGTCTAGATAAGGAGTAAGACCCAGATCCCCTTAAAAAACTCACTTTGCTTCCTTTGACCAACAATTCTGGAGTAGAATATATATATTTTTTCAAAAGTTCTTTAGTACCTTAAAATATGCATGATATCCATGTGAATATATTTGTATAATTTCATTACAATGCACACAAAACATAATCATTTGAGAGCCTCGGCAATTGTGATTCTCTGCCACTGTTGTTCTCTTGCAAACTTTATGTGGGCCTTTCAGGCACCACTGTTTTCAGAAAGTAGTTTTTCAATAAATACGTAATTGACTTTCAATGAACAATGTGTGCAAATTGGCTCTTTTACTGAGGCGGGGTTTATGGGAAAGGGGAATTCTAGAAACTGTAACCTGAAAAATCTTGCATCTTTATTGATGGCTTATTTGAGATCCGATTGTAGTGTAGCAATTGGTGTTTAGAAAGGAGCAGCAGATGGAAACCATACATAAAGGGTGAGGTCGCAGAGACCTGGGAGAGATGACAAACTGTAGGTAACATACACTGTGGAATTACATTGCGGATTTACAACCTGCCTCGTATTTTGGTAGGTGGCAGAGAATGATTAGCACAGCCCGGAGATAGGATACGGAAAATCCAGTGTTTGGGGAATGGAAAGATAATAAGGCTGAGATAAAAGGTAGGTGGGTTGTAAAATAGGTTGAAATTATGTTTCATATAAGCATGGTATGTATTGTGATTTTGAATCCTTTTCAATTTCCATATCTCTCTAGTGCCAACTTGGGAGACATATTGTCATGACTGAATTGGAGAGTTGACAGCATACTAGAAAGTATCATTGTATAGTTTGGGACTAGTGAAGATGGAAATCATAATACTTTTTTTTTTTTTTGCACAAACACCCCAGGAAATTAACCTCCAAATACAACTGAGAAGTAGGCACTGTTACGGCTTCTTTATGGATCAGTAAACTGATGAAATACGGTGAAGCTGTATAAGTAGACCAAAGATGTACAAGAAGACATGCATTGAGGAGAAAATAAATTTGATCCCTTCTTCTCAACTCTTGATTTAACCAGAGACAGATCTATCCCAAACGTGAGATTTTATAGAGAAGCAGGAGGGAATTAGGAAGTGAAATCTGATGAGTCTTTGCCCTGAAATATTACAGCTGTCATTCCCAGGGCTCTAGTCCCGAGATTGTGGCAGGTTAAGATATTAAATTTATATTTTTCTGGGAACTCTTCATGGACTGTTGCCATATCAATGACAATGCAGACAGAAGCACGATGATTTTAAAGGGAGTGCTTCGTGTACCCTGGGTAGAGTATAGCCACACTCTACAGCGGCTAACAATGTTCGTCTGAATTCTTTATTATTTATCACAAAGATTGCTGTTTTCTGACATAATCTTTCTTGTCTAAGAAACAAATATCAGTGGTGCATACTGTAAGTATGCTTTAGCGTCTGAACTTCTGTCCTAAAGATCAAAACATCAAGATGGACCCCAAAGAAAAAAGTGAGACGGATATAAATCAAGCGTTTTTAAATTTAAAAACCTTATATCCTGTTTCTTGAGTGCTCTCTCTTCGTTTAATGCATTAAGCATCCTCTGGTTCGGCCATGAACTTAAACCGTGACCAGTTTACTGAGGAATGCTATAACCAAAAGAACATATAATGATATATTTGTCTTTCCTTTCTTGTCTTTGCATTTAATTTTCATATATATCCATGTTTGTGCAGTGACTTTGAATGTGTCTCCTGGAGGCAGATGCCCATGAAAGTTTAACGGCAAAGACAGTACAGGGGAACACAATGACCAAGAGGGGATATGTCGCACAGTGTGGACAGGGCCAGGCTATATGGGAGAAGGAGGGAGGCAGGGTTCGGATATCAAAGGGCGCCAGCATATGCACCTTTGTCTGCTGTGGAAACTAGCACATAGATAAGGAACTCTCTTTTGATTATCTCCTCTCTATATCTAAGGACAGGTTTCAGATGGATTCCTTTAAGGACTTTTCATTATAGTTTTAATAATGGCCATGCCAACATACTGTCTTTTAAGATTATAGAAAAGGAACCAGTTTGGGAGAGCGTGCCCAGTGCGCGTGTCCACGTCACCAGTCTACCTCTGCCACACTCTGGGGGTTGTTGGGTCGGGGGATGAAATGGTCTGAAGATACTGGAGGTAAATATTTTCCCTGATACTATTCTTTTTGTGCAGCAAAGCGATTAGAAGGTGTTTTAGTCTGTTAAATAAATTAGATAGATGTGTCCTTCATGAGATTAATAATTAGGAAAACTAAATACTACGAATAAATGGAATGAGTTTAAAAAATTTACTTGGTAATGACAATAGCAACATAACTACCAACACGTACAGCCCTTCCTATGTGCCAGGCACTCTTATAACTACTTCCCATTTGTCATCTCATGTAACCTTCAGGAAACCCTGTGAGGTAGGTGCTAACATCCTCATTTTATAGTAGAGGCAGATTTGAGATTCACTCCCCGGTAGGGTGGTTCCAGAGTCTGCACCCTTTGTTGCTATGCAGGACAGCGCTGCCTCTCATAAAACAAGGCTCTGTCTTTTTTGGCTTGGCTTTATGACAGGACCACAGCTTAGGCATATTTGTGAGCAGGTGAAGTTGGTGTCTGGCTCAACTCAATCTTCCCTTTTTCTACTTGTCCTACCTCCGGTAGCTGTCCCCCTCCCCCGCAGTGTCCCCTGCTTGACTGCTTCCCTACACTTTTGTCCTAAAAGGAAAGCACATGATAAAATATATTCTCTAAAGTCTCTATTATGTTATCCCTCTTAGAAGTATATACTTTCAGGTATATAATATGTTAAGTCTCCCAGAAATACTTGCATTTTCAAAGAGGATGCGTAGAGAGGAGATTGGAAAGATATTGAGTAGGTGAGATTTCCAAAACCTCCTCAAATTGCAGAAAGGTAGATAATTGCGTACTTCCCCTACCTTTATGGACACTCTAGCTTTGTGGTGCTCTCAGCATTTCCTTGCCGGATGCAAAGGTCATAAGAAATTGGATAGTTTTTATATCACTTCAGAAGCTCCTGCCTCCTCTACTCACCCTGACTTTATTACTAGCCTCTGGATTTCTGTGGAAAGGAAAGATCCTTGTCATTTGTGGCACCATGAGGATTAATTCCTGGCTCATTGCGTTGCCAGGTTTAGCAAATCTCAATACATGACTAGAATGCAAATTTGAATTTCATATAATGAATAATTTTTAGTATACATCCCATGCAATATTTGGGACATACTTAGACAAAAACTACTTGTTGTTTATTTGAGACTCAAGTTTAACTGGACGTCTTATGTTCTGTCAGGTAACCATACTCAAGGTAGATTTTAGTTGTCCCTAGACAGGAAAAACTTCTGATTATGGATATCTTAGCGTAATCTAAGTATGGGATGGTAAGAACATGAAGGAGAGTGGTGACTATGGAGAAAGGGACAAATCCATACACACAACAGAAGAAGAATCAAAATGTGGTGAGCACTTACCTGTAAGGGGCTGGTAAAGAGATCCCAGTTGTCTTGCATAGAAGTTATAAGTAACAAAGCAAAAGTCATTTATAAAAGATTAAGGCCAGAAATTGAGGGATTTTGGTTCAGTTTTTGGGGGAAAACGGGTTGCACAAATTAATCATAGCAGAGAATAAGTTGAGTCCAGAAAGTTGAATAAGGCTTAGGAGAGTAAGCAAAACTTAATATTAGTTTAGGCAATCATCCAGAAATCTGAAGGTCGGTTAGTTTGCTATGGAATAGAATAGTTAACAACCAGAAATACCATGCTAAAGAGAAAGCGTTCATCTTTTGACATTATATGATCAAACTCCTATATGAATAAAGAATATACCTTATATTTAACAGTTTAGCTAAGATGATTGGACAATCAAAACGTGGTTGTTTATGATCAAAACTAAAATTGCGAAATGCCACACAGTCTGTTCTGGAGAAAAATCTAAACATTTAAGAGCTGTTTTCTGATGTCACAGAATACTTCAAGCATAAAAGATAACCCAATTTCATTTCCCATTGGCTTATGAGTTGGCTCCCCCCTCAGGAGATGATTCTTCAAAGAGCAGATGACAACTAGTGGCTAAATTAGGAAATACAAGTTGGATTTATAGAATTGCTTATAACGGGAGTCTTATTTTCTGTTTTAGCTAGAATGCTCATTAGCTATTTTGATTTATTGAGTTTTAAGTTGATTTCAGAAATTGATAAATCATTGTTCATATGGAAAGGTGAATCCTTAATCAGGCAGCTCTTGCCAGGTGCTGAGAGCTGGAATGCAGTGTGAGAAAAGCATTTGAAATGTAAAGAGAGTGTCAGAGGGCAGACACAGGAGGGGAAGAGCAGGGTTACCGTGGGAACCGTAATCCTGAATTTCATGACTTGTCTTGTGTGATTATAAATTTAACGCTATAGGAGGATTGCGTGACTTTTTCTTTTATTTTGAGGATGATTTATTTGGGAATAATCAGGAAAGGATCAGGCTTAGATGTGACCTGAATCTGCCCGAACTGGGAGGATCCTGCATCTTTTAGGAAGATAGAAGGAAAAAAAACCAGTATGGGAAGGTGATCTCTTCAAAAGTATGTGGTTCTGTACGCTGCAAGCTTTCACTGTAGACAATGACAGAAAACGATTTTGCAGTTTGACTTCATTTGCGGTGGAGGATTTCCAGAATGCTTTGAAATGGGCACAGAAGCTTTCCAATGTTTCTTGAAACTCCACAGGGCCAGTCATGGCAGTGAGTGAATTTCGGGGGATAGCACGCAGCTGAAGCTGGCAACAGAAAGCAAGAAGGGCTGGAGGAACATACTTTTGCATGGATTTCCTGAAGTACAACTTACAACAGTAAAGTATGATTACAGTTGTCTGAGAAATATCAGCAGCAGACAAGCAAAGTGTGTAAGAGTCAACGTATGAGTAGTCTTGTTCTTAGAAAAGGTCTGGAGTCAACTACGCGTATCAGATTGCATGTATTAACAAAGGTGTGTCAAGTTGACCATACATCAGCCTGCTACTTGTGTCTTACATCATGCATTTTGATGGAAAGGGAAGTATTCAGTTAATTACTAGGGTCTTTTTACTACAGTTCTGAACATGTGGTGTCTCCAAAGAGTTGCATGTTTGACACACTTTTGATCTTGATTAGCTTATTTTTCTTTGGATATTGCTAGAGGTAATAGGTTTTGAGGCTATGCCAGTTTAGGCAATAAATATTCCAAATAATAGCCATTACTGTGTTCTGTGTGTACTAAACGATTTTGTTAAGGAACGAAAAGCCCGTGCCTACACTCACATTGATGGAGATCATAAAAAGGTTAGATTCCTTTTGGAGATGGATTTAATATAAGTGCTGCTGCCTCAACAAATTTAGCTGAAATTGATATGCTGATTAGCATTAATGCTAATATTAATACTAATACTTTCTGACCTCATCTATTTTTAGCTCAATTTAGGACATTCCTCAAGTCAATCAGTGTGAGTTCCTGAAGCCTGCCAATGCAGTATGTACTCTGCAGAAAAAAATTTTAAAAGATTGCTATGGATGATAAACAGGAAGCAAGTGGTGAATGGAATACAATCTTAGAGTAACCAAGATATAAATAAATAAAAAGAAATTAAATGGAATTTTCCCTTCAAGTCATGGAATGCCAAACATATCATCAGAGAAAGAATTTGCTTACTGGAGAAGAAAACTTTCAGAGTTTGAAAGAGTGCTTAGCATCAGTATAAAGAAACAGTGATGAATGAATTAAACTGTAGAATATCAGTCAAAAACAATCACTACAATCTTTTATAAGGAAGTCTTCAGAAAAGTGGTCATCCTGCTTTTGGTCAACTTATAAGCAGGTTATTCTAGAAAGGAGCAGAAAAGGAGAGACAAACAAAAAGGAGCCATGTTTTTGGTTTTCACTGAGTACATATAGATTGAGATGAATAAGAAATAAAAGGAACAAAAGAATGTAAGGGTGATGCAAGAAAACCAAAACCGAAATATTTTGAGTGTAATATATCTTGAATGAGTAGTCTCTGCTACCAGTGAAATGCTAAAAGCATTTGCATGTAAACACAATGGAATGCTAGAGGACCAGATTTGATAAATATTTGGCAAATGCAGTTGTTACTTTGCCTGAGCTGTGTTCTTTTTATCACCATTTTCTGATGAAATTTCTGACCTTGTAGTGGAAAAGCAGTGTTTTAAGAAGATAGCCATGGGTACTTTTATAATTGAAACCAAAAAGATTGAGCTCTATTTCATCAGATTGATATAAACCAGAAGCTCTGCGAAATGAAAAAGGAAAGGAAAAAAATTCTCAGAATGAGGATGATTTAGAAATAAATGCAGTATCCAAATTGATGAAAGGGGAAGAACTACTTAAATGTAAATTATGATGAAAATGAGCCAGACAAAAGTGCAAGGAGGAGGACAGTGGAACTGAGCCGTTTATAGATGGAGCAAATGAAAGGATTGCGTATCAACAGTGTGCACCGATGCCCAGATGGTTCAAGTTGTGTCGGCAATTCCCTGAATATCCTGATTTGCAGTGGGTTTTAGAACTTGAGTATAATGCATGGACTCTCTTTCTGCACAAAGGGGATTTTTATAACTCATTCACAATTTAGAAAAAAATCCATTTGGCCCCTTTGGCTCTTTAAACTACAGTTTCTACGGAAGCTCTAGTGTATTGTAGCTATTGCTTTTCCCACTTGTAAAAAACAAAACAAACTTTCTGATCACATGTAAATTGGTCTTGAGTTTTGGAGCCTACCTTAAAAATTATGTGATATATTCCTGACGTAACAAACCCTTTTGTTTTATCTGCAAAATAGAAGTGCAAAGAATATGAATGTCAGAATAAGACACACACGTCTATACTTACCTAATGAATGAAACTGAATTTTTATATGTAACTTTTTAGTAACCTTAGAATAAACCCTAAAAATGAAGTCCAGAAAGGTGTCTTTTACTTTTTTCTCTATATTTTCATTTTATAATTCTCCTTGGATGTTGTTATACTAGTAAGAGGTTAGAAAACTAGACTCTTTTGTAGTAAGGTGTACTTAAAAGAATATTTTCAAAGAAATGCTTCAATTTAAATTTAAATAAGCAATTGGAGCAATGGAGTCAGATTTGCTAGCTAAAAAAAGACTTCTGCCTTTGCAAGCCTGGACCATTCCCATCATCAAGACAGACTTGTCTCAAAATCCTCCTCGATAGTAGAGTGTCAGTATGTCCATCTCATGCCTGGAGAGCTTCACGCCTCTTTTGATATCACTGTTCCCTGTCGTGTGACCTCTTTGCCTCTTCTCAGCTGCATTTCACTTCTGAGTATTTTAGGTATCATTTTTTATTACCTTTTATTGAACTGCTCATTATCCAACTTGTGGATTATATGTTATTTTTTCTTATATTCCTCTCCCTGGATGACTGTGTTTTAGTATTTCACCCCCTTTTAAAGCTCTTATATTTTATCTGTAGCATTTAATTCTCAAAAGGGCATGGAATACACATAAGTGCCAATAAGAATATTATAAATATTTATCTACTGACCCCCAAGGTCAGACACTCCTACATAGGCCATGGTATTTCCTTCTGTTGGCAGTGAGAAATGATAAATAAGGTGAATGGACTTAGCTTTAAATAAAGCTTAAAATTACTAGTTTAAATTCATTAAAATGACTTTTTTATCTCTACCATTTGTTAAATGCTAAGGACAAAACATGTGTTATGAGATTATATCCTTCCTTATTGGTATTAAAATGTCTTAGTTTGACATCAGTGAAAATGGCAGAGAGGGTAGCTCCAAGGGCCCATGCCTCCACAGAATCATCAAAAAATCAAGCAAAAATGGTCAGAATAAATTTGGTCGGAACTATGGAAAACAGTCAAAGTTGAGAACAATCATGTGAATGCTGAATCAAGAAAAAAGCCAGTTAAAAATGGAAGGAAAACGTTGTGGCATTTTTCCTTGCCCTTGCCCCGTATTCTTTCCCTGCACAGCTATAATCCACGTTCTCAGTGGGGAAGCCCGTTTCCTGTTTTCAGAAGGAGAAGAGCAGACCTTATTCTCAAAGAATTGTGCTTTTTCTCACCTGTCTGGTTACTACCTGAAGGACTGATGCAAGGCCTTTGTTTTGCCCAACTTGGAACTCACTCAGGGCACCAAAATGGTGGGCATTTCTGGAAAATATTGTAAGCCAAAAGAACAATCTACAGCCACCTGGGGCAAAAGGTCACAATTGAGTCAAACAATAAAGTGTTGAAAGCCTGGGAAGAAAAGCTGGAGAGAGAGTTTCTTTGGGAAATCAGAGTATTCAAAGGTGCCTGTTTATACTAGGGAACTTAGAAAGTCATGTGCATACTCGGGGCAGAATATATGCTTGGAAAAGACCTGGGAAGAGCCTAAACTTTCACTTCTGGCTGAATTCTAGGCTCGATGTTAGCAGGAAGTGAAGGCCAAGGCAGAATGGTAAATGAGCTGGTTCAATACTGAAGTGTCACAGAACAGAACCAACTTGCAAAGACTAGGAGACTTTTTATTCTTTTTAAAAAACTTCTTCCTTCTTTCCTTCCTTCCTTCCTCCCTCCCCCCCCCCCCACCCCTTCCTTCCTTTCCTTCTCCTCCTCCTCTCTGTCTCTCTGTCTTTTTGGGCTCCTGACATTTGAGTCTGTCAAAACACTAGTTGAACACAGGCTAAAGGAATAGAGATTTAGATGTCACACATGACAAAGAATAAGGACTTTACAAAAACAGTTTAGAAAAGTCTTTAACAAGTAGTTACAGCCTTCAGCAAACAATAAAAGCAAACCGTGAGTAGGGGAAAAATTTGATTTCAGTAGTTACCACGTTATCATATTCAAATACTAAAATTTTCTATAAGTATTATGACATATACAAAGAAACAAGAAAAAATGGCACATTCACAGCCATTAGACTCGCTAGACAAACACTATAAGTCGGCTTCTTAAATATGCTCAAAGAGCTAAAGGAAATCATGGTCAAATAGCTAATAGAAACCAAGAAATGGTGGATGAACGAATGGAGAATATCAATAAAGAAAAAGAAATTATAAAATGAACCAAACAGAAACCTGTAGCTGAAAAATAACAGAAACTGAGATAAAACTTACTAGAGAGATTTCAAAAGCAGATCTGAGCAGACAGAACAAAGAATTAGCAAACCTGAAGATAGGTCCATTGAAATTACCCTGTCCGAGGAGCAGGAAAAAAAGAACAAAGAAAGATGCCTACATTAAAAAAGAAGAAAGTTCTCAATAACATAACTTGTCCACTTAACTTGTACACCTTCAATGTACAAGAAAAAGAACAAACTAGATGCAAATCTAGCAGAAGGAAGGAAATAAAAATTAGAAGAGAGATAAAAGAAATAGAGAATAAAAAATAATAAAGAGAATCAACAAACCAAGGGTTCTTTGAAACAATCAAAAAAGTTGACAAGCTATTAGCTAAACTTAGAAAGAAGAAAAGACTATGCAAATAACTAAAATCAGAAATGAAAGGGGGACATTACTACTGAACTTAGAAAGTTAAGAAGGATTGTAAGAGAATATGCTATGAAAAAGTGTATCCCAGCAAATTATATAGCCTAGATGAAATGGAAAAATTTCTATAAACACATCAATTATCAGAAGTGAGCCAAGAAGAAATAGAAAATCAGACCATACGTATAACTAGTAAAGAGTTTGAATCAGCAATCACAAACCTTCCAACAGAGAAGTCCGTGACCACTGGTGAATTCTACCAAACATTTAAATAATAATACCAATCCTTCTCAAACACTTAGAAAAATAGAAGAGGAGGAAGCATTTCTTAACTTATTTTATGAGACCAACATTACCCCTACACCAACGCCAGACAAAGGCACTACAAGAAAACTATAGACGAATATCCCTTATGAATATAGATGTACAATCCTCAACAAAATAGTTTCAAACCACATCAAGCAGCATATTAAAAAGATTATACACCATGACCAAATGAGATTTATCCCATGAATGTAAAGATGTTTCATCAGGAGGAAAGCATTCAGTGCAATACTACATTAATAGAATGAAGGGGAAAAAAAACATATAATCACCTTAATTGATGCAATAAAAGCATTTAACAAAATCCAACACTCTTTCATCTTAGGAACACTCAACACACTAGCAATAGAAGAGAACTTCCTCAATATGATAAAAGGCATTTATAAAAAACCCACAGATAACATTGTAATCAATGGTGAAAGCCTGAAAGCTTTCCCCTGAAGATCAGGAACAAGACACGGATGCATGCTTTCACCACTGCTATTCAGCATTATATTGAGAGTTCTACCTAGAGCAATTATGCAATAAAAAGAAATAAAAGGCTTCAAAATTTGAAAAGAAGTAAAACTATTTCTATTTGTATATAACATAATCCTATATGTAGAAAATCCCAAGGAATCTACAAAAGAACCAACTCATATTTATTATAATTTGAATTGTGTCCCCCAAAGAAATCTGTTTACATCTGAGGTACCCCTAGTACCTCAGAATGTGACAATATTTGGAAATAGGGCCATTGGAAATGTACTCAGTTAAGATGAGGTCATACTAGGGTAGGGTTGACCTTTAATCCAAAATGACTGATGTCCTTTAAGAAGAGATGAAGAGACAGATACACAAAAGGAGAATGTCATGTGATGATGGACACATAGATTGGAGATACGTCTATAAGCCAAGAAATGCCAAAGATTTTCAGAGCTACCAGAGGCTGGAAGAGACAGGAAGGACTCTTCCATAGAAACTTTGGAGAGAGCATGGCCCTGCCAACACCTTGGTTTCAGATTTCTAGGCTCCAGAACTGTGAGAAAATAAATTTCTGTTGATCTAAGCCACCCAGTCGGTGGTCATTTGTTATGGCGGACCTAGGAATCTAATACAGATTGTGGTAGCAGGGAGTGAGGTGCTGCTGTAACAGATGCCTAAAAATGTGCAGTTGGCTTTGGAATTGAGTTTTGGGTAGAAACTGGAAGAACTTTGAGGTGCTTGATAGGAAAATCACAGATTGCCTTGATAATTCGTAGAATTATAAACATTAAATATACTTCTGGTGAGTCTTCAGATGGAAATGATAAACATGTTTTTGGACACTGGAAGAGACGGGATTCTTGTTATAAAGTGGCAGAGTCTTGATTGGATTACATTCTATCATTGAGAGGAAAATGAAATTTGTAAGCAGTGAACTCGGATATTTGATTAGCAGACATTTCGTCCTGTCCAAAATGTTCATAAGATGTTTGGTCCACGCCAAGAGGTCCTTGGTATTTGGTTCTGCCCAAAATGTCCATAAGATATTTGGTACATAAGACATTTGGTCCACGCCGAAAGGTCCTTGATATCTGATCATATTTGGTCCTGTACAAAACATCCATGGAGACATTGGATCCACACTAAAAGGTCCTTGCTACTTGGTCCTGTCCAAAACCATTTGACTTGGACGAAATGTGCTCATGGATGTTTTTGACAGGACCAAATGTCAAGGACCTTTTGGCACGGACCAAATGTCAGATGGACCAAATGTCTAATGGATGTTTTGGACAGGACCAAATATCTTATGGACATTTTGGACAGGACCAAATGTCCTGCAAGGGGATGTTTAGCCAAGGAGATTTCTAAGCAAAATGTGGAAGTTTCAGCCTGGTTTCTCCTTGGTGCTTATAGTAAAATGTTAGAGGAAAAGATAAATTGAGGTATGAACTGTTAAGCACAATGGCACCAGCACCTGATGATTTGGGAAAGTCTCTGCCTGTCCAGATAGTGTGCTCTGGAAGCAAAGCCAAGTGTGTGACTGGACAATGGCTTGCTGAGAGATTAGGCATGTGACTTCTGGATTCAATCAGCCATCTCAGCAGAAGACAGGAACAGAGATGTGGTTATCCAGGAAGGATCTGTGGAGAATCCTCTTGTCTAATGGCTTGGACTCTTATAAATTGGATGAGAGAACAAAATGTTATTTGAAAATTTTTTACCAGCAAAACTGCTGCCAGCCTGGACTGAAAGGGACAGAGATGGGACAAGATGAAGGAAAAATGACTCGAAGGACAGAGTCCTGGATGTAGAGGACGGACGGTGGCTCAAAGCCACAGAGGATTTTTCTCAGGCCTTGAAATCCAATGGAATTTTCCCTGCTGGATTTTGGACTTGCTTGGAACTCATGGCCCGTTTATTTCTTCCTACTTCTCCCTTTTAGAATGGGAGTGTCTATCCTACACCTGTCTCACCATTGTATTTTGGAAGAAGATAACTTGTTTTCTAGTGTCACAGGTCCACAGATGGACCTGTGAATTTTGCCCCAGGATGGACCATACCCAGAGTCTCACCCATGATTGCTTTAGAAATTTAAATGAGAATTTGGCCTTCATCAAAATTAAAAACTTTTGTGAATAAAGGGTATTATTAAGGAAGTTAACAGAGAACCTACAAAATAGGAGAAATATTTATAAATCATATATCTGATAGGGATTTGGTGTCCAGAATATACAAAGAACTCTTAAAACCCAAGGAAAAAGGACAAATAACCCAATTAAAAAATAAGCAAAGGAATTGAATAGGCTAAAACCTACTGAATTGTACTTTATATTGTGAATTTATGGTATGTGAATTATAGCAATAAAGCTGTTGTGTTTAAAAAAAGAAAGTTTAATTAGGAGAGATGAGTAGGGGCTGTGATATTGGATTAATCAATGGTTTCGTAGATCTAATACTTAAGCACAAGCAACAGAATGAAAAATAGATGAATTGAACATAACAATTAAAAACTTGTATGCAAAAGACACAATCAAGAAAATGAAAAGAAAACCCACAGACTGGGAGAAAATATTTGTAAATCATATGTCTGAAAAGTCTAGTAGCCAGAATATATAAGGAAATCTTACAACTAAATGATAAAAAGACAACCCAACTGAAAAAATGGGCAAAGGATCTGAATAGACATTTCTCTAAAGATACACAATGGCCAATAAGCACAATAAAAGATGTTCAAAACCATTAGCCATCAGGGAAATGCAATCAATTGCAAATCCAAACCACAGTGAGATACCACTTCACACCCACTAGGATGCTTATAATAAAAACAAAAGACAACAAATGTTGATGAGGATGTGGAAAAATTGGAACCCTCATACATTGCTGGTGGAAATGTGAAATGGTGCAGCCACTGTGGAAAACAGTTTGGCAGGTCCTCAAAAAATTAACATAAAATTATCATATGATTCAGCAATTCTCTTTCTAGGTATGTACCCAAGAGAAATGAAAACATATGTCCAACAAAAATGTGCACACAAATGTTCATTGCAGCATTATTCGTAATAGCCCAAAAGTGGAAACAACCCAAATGACCTTCAACTGATAAATGAATAAACAAAATATGTTGTATCCCTTTAATGGAATGTTATTGGGCAATAAAAAGGAATAAAATAGTGATACATGAAACAACACTGAAGATCCAAGAAAACATTATGCTAAGTGAAAGAAGCCAATCACGAAGGAACACATATGGAGGAATTCCATTTACATGAAATGTCCAGCGTAGGCATAGCTATAGAAACAGACGTCAGGCTGCTGGCTGCTTAGGGCTGGGGTGCTGTGAGGGAATGGAGAGTGTCTGCTCACAGGAATGGGGCTTCTTTTTGGAGCGTTAACAATGTTCTAAAATTAGATCGTTTTGGTGATTGCACAACCCTGTGAGTACACTAAAAAGCACTGAGTTGGACAGTTGAAAAGTATGTAAATTATATCTCAACAAAGCTTTTTAAAAACTGAATTGTGATGATTTCAGGGGATGTTTGTCAATAACGAAGTAAAATTTATGAATATGAGATTCCAATGGAAAGCTAATAATTAGTCACAAAAGCACATTTGTTCACTAAAACTAAACATATAAAACTAAAACCTCAAAAATATATCTTAACTAAGAATAGAAGATAGTCCTATGTCGTTTCTAGCACGTTTCTAAGATATTTAATAACCACTTCAGACATCATGGGTATAGTATAGCAGCACCAATATGCCAGTGCTAACACGTACACATACACACACTCACAAAGACCTATGCATTTTTCCTGTGTGAGGGTGAGTGAAACACGTCTGAATAACATCTGTGCAAGATATATTTGGTTTTGGTTATAGTCAATTCAAACAGGCTAGAGCTAAAAAGTCATTTTTTAATTCATATAATCATGTTCTCCTAACATCTGTGGTACAGAACAGAGGTTGTTAGGTCTGACGCAACGCATGCTTGCTCTATACGTAGGATAATGTGAGCAGTGTCTCAAACCTTTGTCCCGCTGGCTACGATTCAGAGCTTCGAATTCTCACCTCTAATTCGAATTACTCTTTCAGGCTCCTGGGGGAGCAATAGTGCCCTACATCTGGGTAGTATATTGCCATTTGGAAGTGCTGTTACGCACATTATCTCATTGAATTCTCACAACAACTTTAGGCTGGAGGTACTGTTATTTTTGTAGCCAGAGAAAACTACTGATTAGTGAGGTTGACTTACTCACTTAAGGGCTTGGAAATCATGAAAAGCTGAAGCTTAAACATTGACAGTCCAATTTTCAGTGCACTTTCCTTTTTTATCCAAGCCTCTTGAAGAGTTGACCATCCAGAAGCATCTATTCAAATAGGACTCCTATATGGGAAACAGAGAGGAGGGGAGAAGTAACATAGTGTCCTGTTAGTACCAGAAAACTCCAGAATGTGTTACTCTCTCAGACTCGCTAGCTGTCATCCCGGACAGAGTAAGGCCCTGAGTCATGGAAGTTTTTATGTGAGAGGAAGAAGACAGGGCTTGTGGAGCAGATTCAAAAAAAAAAAAGTGTTAACTCAGAACATAAAATAGACATTAAGGAAATACATGTTCATTAAATATAGTCAATATTCCTACGATATTTTACCAGCACAGAAAATAACTTTTAACTAGAAATAGACATTTTATCTATTTATTTTGTTTTGTTTTAGTCATTTAGATAAGCCCCAGCTATATATAAATAAACATGCTAGAAAAATGTACTCTGTGAGTGTGTGCATGGGTCTTGGCTTATGTGTCTTCTTTTCGGAATTGTATTTAGAACATGAGAGGGGTTATACAATTTACACGTGCCGCCTTCTTGGGTAGAGCTCTAAATTTCTCTGCCTGTCCTATCCTTACCAAAGTTTACGCCTTTGAATTCTTCCCTTCTGATGTTCTTTTGATAAAATATTGCTTTTCATCGCATTTCTTTTTTCTTTCTTCTTTGCCGTAACCTTGTAATACGGTTCTGTAACATCATCTTCATCCACTTCCGCAAATGAAATTAGTTTGCCTTGAGTCCACATAAAGAAGTCAAATGCGGTTGTTTAATTATGAATTTTAGTTCTTCCTTGTCCCAGCTGCTTAGGTAGCCAATTGCTTTGGCATACTTTTCTTTCTTTCTTCTGATTCTTTTTAAATGTATCATTCCGGGGACACTTCAGTGTTCAAAGACTGGTACTCACCCAGTTCATTTCCCACCACTGAAGAAGCACAATGCTTCTGCTTATCTGGCCTCATTTCTTATTTTTGGAGGTATGTCTTAGAAAACAACTTTCTGTATTTTTCACAGTTGCAGGTAAACTAACCCTGCCTTTCAATATATTGCATGTTGCCATTTTATTTCTCTTCTGGAAAGAAATGAGATTTGGTATTCTGTGAAAAGGACCGAAGATCAGTCTGCACCTGAATTCTGATTCTAATTCTGTTTCCAGAGTGAGTGACTTGAATTTTTTTTTGTAACCTTCTCCGTTTCTCCATTTGCAAAGTAGGTAGAATAATGTTACTGTAAATGTACCTCAGGGGTATATGAAAAATGGTGAAGATTGCTACTCTTTAGCATAACTAAATTTTTGTAAGTGCTAAAGGGAGGTCCATATTGTTTATATTACTTACAGTTAAAGTTGAAACTTTACATGTGTCTACATGTGCAAAATCAAGTGAATAAATAAGTCCAATTAGATACCTGATAAAGTTAAATGTAGCATTTTGTAGTCAAGAAATCACTTTCACATATTTTTTTAAATAATTTCATTAATTTATGTTTCACATGTACCCATATCCTTTCTCTCAAAACATACTCATAGGTAACTCATAGATGTTTCATAATAGGCCCAGGTAATTCAAGCAAAAGTGAACTGTTTGGATAATTATCTCCCTTTTCCATTTCAGATTGCATGGATGCACATAGACAAAGTATTGTTTTTCTCTTTTCATTTAAGATATGTTTTTGTCAAATGGAGCCAATTTAAGTTCAATCTGTTCTGGGTCTTCAGAGTAGTTTACCTTCCATTCTTAATTTGATGGGAATCAATAATTTTGTTTTGAGTTGCTATTTGCTGTAGGGAAAATTTCCAACCACTGAGCCACCGAGTTCTACTTTAGCCAGTTCCTTCCCAAGGCTGTAATAGCAGTTCAGTTATCAGTTTGGATGCTTTCAGCTTTAAGTAAGAGAAAACCTAGACAAAAGTAGTATCAACAATGAAGAAATTTATTTTCCCCATTAAAAGAAATTTGGAATAGACGTATCCTCTGCAGGTCATGATATTGGCTCAGTGACGTCATCAAGGACTCAGGTCCTTTCCATTCTTCTGTTCTGATATCTCCAGTGTGCTAGCTTTGTCTTCAGGCTGTTTTCCTTCATGGTCACAAGATGGCTGCCCCAGAAAGGACAACATCCAATGGAATAAGAGGGAATTTTGTCTTCCTTACGTCTCTTTTTAAGAAGAAATATTTCTTTACTATAAACGTCCAACGGACCTCTGTTTATGTCTCATTAGCTGAAAGTGAATCACATTCCCACCTATAAGTCAAACATTGGCCAGAGTTAGGAGACCACTGTAGCTAGATTAAAACCCTCAGGGCTCACCCCTGAGCCACAGGGTGGAAGGGTAGAATTCCTGTATTAAACTGTGGTTCTAGCAGCAAGTAAGAAGGGAAATCCAGCTGTTAGACGGATGATCAATAGTGTCTGCTATGTCTAGGAGTTGGCAACCTCCCTATTTGCTTCTTCCTGAGAAACTTCCATGAGAATGTTCCTGGCGGCCTGTTCGCTTGTTCTTTGCTGGTGGAATTACCATTGAGAATTTCCTATATTGCTTTGAATGTAGGCCTGAAACAAAGCCCTGATATTTTGCCTTTATGTCACCCATATTACTTGGCTTGTGTTGCTCATATGCATCTTTAAAACAAAACTTTGTTGAGGTACAATTTACGGACAATATTGTACACCATTTTAAGTGCCAGTTCAATGAGTTTTGACATATGTGTATGCCTGTGTAACTATCACAATAATCAAAATATACAACATTTCCATAACAAAAAATTCCCTTAAGCTCCCTTTCTTGTCAGTTCTCTCCAAACCTGACCACAGTCATCCAGTGGCCTTCTTTCTGTAGCTGTAGGTTAACACTGTTTTTCTAGAATTACGTATAAATGAAATCATACGGTATTTACTATTTTGCATCTGACTTATTTCACTAAGCATAATTTTAGGTTCATGCACATTGTTCGCATCAGTAGTTTGCTCTTCTGTGTTATGACTTGTATTCCAATTGGTAGCTATATGATGATGTGTTTATCCATTTACCTGTTGATGGATATTTGAATTGTTTCCAGGTTTTAGCTCTTAGAAATGAAGCTGCTGTGAACATTCACTTACAAGTCTTTGTGTTGACATGAGTTTTCCTTTAACTTAGCTAATATTCGGGAGTGGGATTGCTGCGTCCTATGGTACGTGTGAGTTTCACTGTATGTAAACCTGTTAAACTGTAATCCAAAGTTATACTACTTTATATTTCCAAAAGCAGTGTACATGAGTTCCAGTTGTTCCACATTTTCCTCAACACTTGGGATTGTCAATCTTTTGAAAATTTTAGCCATTATAAATTTCATCACTGTAGGTTTAATTTTCTTATCCTAGATGACTAATGCTGGTTTGCATCTTTTCATGGGCTTATTGTTCACGCGCATCTCTTCTATTGTGAAGGATCTCCTCAGGACTCTTCCCAATTTATCCATTGTGTTTGTCTTTTTCTTATTAAGTTATAAGAAGTATTTGTGTATTCTAGGTGCAAATCCCATGAAAGATATGTGAGTTGTGAATCTTTTCTCCAAATCTGTGGCATGCTTTTTCATTTTCTTAACAGTATTTCGAAGAGTTGAAGTCTCTAATTTTTATGCAGTATAATTTATTGGTGTTTTCTTTTATGATTTATGCTTTTTTGTGTACCATATAAGAGTCCCTTTGCCTATCTCTAAGTTGCAAAGAAATCCTCCTTTGTTGCCTTCTATAATGTGGTCAGGAAACTTTTTCTTAAAAGGTCAGATGGCAAATATTTTAGGCTTTGAGATCTGCATGTGGTTTCTGTTGCATATTTTTCTTTTCCTCCTTTCCTCCACTCCTAGAAAAGTGTAGAAAATATCCTTAGCTTGAGTGCTGTGGCAAAAGAGACTAGGTCAAATATGGTCCATGATCAGAGTTTTGTCTACTCCTATTCTTGAAGATTTATAGCTTTAGCATTTATGTTTAGGCCTATGATTCAAGTTAATTTTTGTATGTGGTATGAGATAACAGTTGATGTTCATTTTTTCCCCTTATCTGTATATCTAAAATGTTTCAGCACCTGTAGTGGAAAAGACTAGGATTTCCTCAGTGAATTACCTTGCACTTTTGGCAAAAATCAATTGACCTTGTTAGTGTGGATTCATTTCTGGATTCTCGGAGCTATTTCATTGATCTTTATGTGTAGTCTTAGATGTATAGCATCCTGTGCTGATTGACATCTTAGCAATATTGAATCTTTCAACTCACATGCATAGCATCTCTCTATTTAGGTTTCTAAAGATCTCTTTCAACAATGTTTTATACATAGTTTGTTATGAGAGTGGATATCCTTACCTTATTTCTCATCTTAGAGGGAAAGAATTCCAATATTACTGTCGAGTTTTTCAGAATTGCCCTTCGTCAGGTTGAGGAAGTTCTCATCTCTTCCTATTTTCATGAGAATTTTTATCATGAATGGTTATTGAGTTGTTTTTTGGTTGTGTTTGTTTTGCCTTGTTTGTGTTTTGCCTGCTCTCAAACTGTAAACTTGGTCTCATTCACAGCATGCAACAGGTGATATCTCTGTTCCATTCTTAAGGCCTCCCACGGTTGCTTTTTCCTAGCCTGGCCCTCTAAGTTCTCCCCTGTACCTTTATAATTTTGCAGTCAGTTCATGATTTGGGCAGAGTTTTAGCTCGCTCTCTCTGTGGTTTCCTTGCATTTAGGGATTGACTCCAAATTTCCAACTACTCTGCCGGCCTCCAGCTCCGTCCTCTGACACTTGAAGCCCAGAAGCCTTTAGGTTCCTGCCACTCGAGCTACACAAGACTGGGCATGTTTCTGTTATTGATTTATAATTTAATTCTATTGTGGTCAGAGAACATTGTCTCTATGATTTCACTATTTTGTAAGTAATTGAGATGTTTTTATGGCTCAATTTATGGTTATTTCATGGGAACTGAAAACAAATCTGGGTTCTCTTTTTGGGTAAGTATTCTACAAAATTTTTGGTCAAAATTTAGGCTTTGTGATCTAAAGCTCCACTAAAACCTGCCCACCATGGGTGATCCTGCTTGTATTTCAAGTACTGGTGGCATGGCTTTCAGCATCACAGTCAGGTGGGTTTATTGTGTTGTTCAAGCATTCTGTATTGATCCTAGTTTAATGTCTACTTGTTCCATTGATTACAAAGAAAGGAATTGTGAAATTTGCAGCCACGCTTTGGGTTTTTTCTACTTCTCTATTCAGTTCTGTCTTGTATTTTAAAGCTCTATAATTAGGTGCACGCACGTTTAGGATTCTTATATCCTCCAGATGAAGTGACTTATTATTATTAGGAAATATCCTTCTTTCCCCCGGCAATATTTTGTTGTCCTGAAGTCTAATGTGTCTGATATTAATAAAGCTACTGCATTTATGTTGTGAATAGTGTTTGCATGGTGTTATCTTTCTTCATGCTTTTACATTGAAACTGTCTTTGTTTTTATCTTTAAAGTGCATGTCTTGGGTCATATCATTTGTCCTTTTTTTAATCCATTCTGACTACCTCCATCTTTTAATTGGAGTTTTTAGACTATTTACCTTTAATGCAATTATTAATATATTTGGGGTTAGGACTACCGTCGTGCGTTTTTCTACATCTAATATATTTGGCTGTGTGCTTTAGAACATGTACATTTACATCTTCACAGTCTACCTCCAAAAACTGTTATACCACTTAACGCATAATATGAGATCCTTATAAAAATATGCTTCCCACTTCAACATATGCTATAAATAGCATGATAGTTTGATATTATTTTTACTGTAAACAATCATCTTCTAAAGAAATCAAAAAATGAGAAAAAGTCTTTTATATTTACCCATGTGTTTACAATTTTTGTAGCTCTTCTTCATTCCTTACTGTAGAAAACAAGTTTCTATTGGGTATTATTTCCTTCTGCTTGAAGAACTTCTTTTAGCATTTTAGTAGTGAAGATTTGATGACTACAAATTACCTCAGTGTATTTTTGTCTGAAAAGGTATTTTGCCTTCATATTTGAAAGCTATTTTCACTGGATATAGAATTCTTGTTTGATAGTTTTCTATCTTTCAAAGCTTTGATGATATCATCCACTGTCTTCTGGACTGTAAAGATTCTGATCAAAAGTCTGGCCTTATTATACCCTTTGTCTCTGAATAGAATTTCACTGCAAAAATGTCAAAGAAAGTTCCAATTACATGTAGGTTAGGTTTGTTGTTGTTATTGTTAGTGCCGTGGAGTTGATCCCAACTCCTAGCACCCCTGTGTACAGCAGAGCAGAACCCTGCCCGGTCTTTTTGCACCATCCTGTCACCTTCTGGCACTGTGTCAGACAATGCTCCACTGCTGTTCATAGGGTTTTCATGGCCAATTTTTTCAGAAGTAGGTGGCTGGATCCTTCTTCCTGGTCTGTCTTAGTCTGGAAGCTCCACTAAAACCTGCCCACCATGGGTGACCCTCCTGGTATTTGAAATACTGGTGGCATAGCTTTCAACATCACAGCAACACGCAGCCACCACAGTATGACAATTGACAGACAGGTGGTGTGGTCCCCTGACCACAAAATGAACCCAGGCTGTGGTGGTGAGAGCACCAAATCTTAACCACTAGACCACCAGGGCTGGCTGTAGGTTAGGCTGCTCAGTACTTTTTCATGTGTCACTAAGGCTCAGTTCTGTGTTTTCAATCTTTTTTCTTTCTGTGCTTCAATTTGGGCAACTTCTATTACTATGTCTTCAAATTCATTGAACTTTTCTTCTATAGCGTCTTAACTGACTTAAGCCCATTCTGTGTATCTTTATTTCGTATATTGTGCTTTTCATCTCTAAAAGTCTCACTTGGTTCTTTCCCTACTTTCCACTTCTCCTCTAATTGTGCTTATGTTTTTCTTTTATCTTTGAGCATAATTATAATAGTTATTGTAAAATTCCTGTTTATTATCCCATCATGTCTGTGATTTCAGGTTCTGTTGTTATTGACTGGTCTTTCTCCTGCTTATGGGTCATATTTTTCTTCTTCTTGACTTTTCTATTGATTTGATGGTATGTTGGGCATGGTCATTTTTCATTGTTGAGTGCTAGTTTTTGTTATCTTCTCTTAAAAAATATTTGACTTTTTATGATGGGCAATTAAATTACTTGTGCAACAGCTTGGTCCTTTTGAGTTTTCCTCTTTTAAGCTTTTTTAAAGTGCTCCTCAATAGTCTTTACTACTAGTTTAGTCCTCCTACTAGAGCATGACATTCCTTTGGTCTCTACTGAATGCCCTGGCAGTTCAATTAGGACTATCCAATCTAGCTGGCCAAAACTTGAAAATCTCCCCAATCTGTGTGAGCTCCTCAGTTTACAGCTTCTCAGTTATTATTTGCCTCACCTTGTGTTGTTTCACTCTATGCCTCCGTGGCTTAATATTCAGCAACAGACACAAGTGGGTCTCTATGCAGATTTTCGGAGCTCATTTCTGTGAACCTATTGCCTTTCCAGAACCAGGCCCTGCACATTCCTGCCCCAGCAATCTGCCAGACTCTGATTTCTGTCCTCTCAATTCGTGAACCTCTGCCACACTCTGCTTAGGTTTCCTTCCACAAACCCTGGTTTGGAAAGTGCCTCTCAGCATAGAGCCAGAGTGATCATACATATCATCTCTTTTGTTTCCCTTATATCTTGGATCCTAGTCCTGTGCTGTGTTTTGACCAATTTCTAAAAATTGTGGTCTCATATATATTGTCCAGTTTCCTTGTTGTTTATGTTAGGAGGGCCAGTGTGGTTCCAGTTATTCCATCATGGCTAGAAGCAGAAATTTCTCATATGCTTTTGGCTTATGTTGGATCTCCTTGCTTTGGAGAAAAACACCATCTTTCAAAACTGAAGCCCAAGGCTGCATATTGAGATTTCTTTCCACAATTCTTTTGTTTTTTTGAGGAAGATTAGCCTTGAGCTAACATCTGCTGCCAATCCTCCTCTTTTTTTCTGAGGATGACTGGCCCTGAGCTAACATCCATGCCCATCTTCCTCTACTTTATATGTGGGACACCTGCCACAGCATGGCTTGCCAAGAGGTGCCATGTCTGCACCTGGGATCCGAACCAGCAAACCCCAGCCCGCTGAAGTGGAACGTGCGAAGTTAACTGCTGTGCCACCCGGCCGGCCCCCTTTCCACAATTCTTGATGAGACCACCTAGAAATAAAAAATGCCTATAGGAAATATTAAATTTATAGTTGACAATGAAAGTGAAAAAAGAAGCATTTTTGAAGACTGAATTAGAAAGTGGAGAGAACAGAGTATATAGGCATTTTCAAACCAAAATACTGCAATGTCTCACAGAGGGTGAAAACTGATTCTGTGATACAAAAGGAGAAATTTAACTTGAAGAGAGTTTCTGTGTTCTTGTGGATTAAAAAAAAGGAGCTAGTTTTGTTTTTTATTTTCCATAATATCATAATTGGATTTTAAGTTCCTTGAATTATATGATTACTTATATTTTCTAGTTCTAAAATTTTATAATTATATGAAATATTTTTAAGTGCTCATCATGTCCAAGACTGGCCTGGATGATTTGTGGAATAGAAATAAAAATACATAGTCTATGCCTTCCATGAGTTTTTTATAACTTAGTATGGGAAATAAGAGAAACACACGCATACATGCAAATCTATGGTAAGAGGTACAGTAATATGAATGATTAAAATATGAATAATGAAAGAGCCATGACAATTTATAAAGATGACATTTTTGTGAAGGAATCTGGGAAGGCTTCAATGAGGAATTGGCTTTTGATCTGAGCCTTGAAGAATGGATGAACTTTTGTTAGATGGCTGTGAATAAAAGGGCTTTTCTGGTGAAAAAACTGTCAGAGCCTTTGATGTTGTGGTATTTTGGGCATATATTACAAAATTAAGTGTTACATCTGGGTATATGCATTTGTACATTTTTAATGAAGTGGTATTAAAAATCATTTGGGCTTATAGGTGAAATTGGACTATTAAAATGTGTCCCAAGGACTCTATTAATAAAGATGTTAAAACAGGGCAAATGTCAGCGCTCTTTGATCTTGTTCTTTGTTCATTCTTTTCCCACTCATTAAACTTTGACTGGAAGACTTTTCGTAGAAGATAATCTCTGTAAGGTACACGCGCTTTTATTTTTCTTAAGAAAGTTGTTAACAGTTTGATTCATCACAATGAAGGTTTTCCCATGTTATTTGGCTTGGTAGAGCCTGAAAGACAGTAAGAATTATTTTATTAGAATTATTGAGTGTTTACTATATCCCAGCTGCTCTGTTAAATGGTTGACATGAATGACCTCATTTAAATCCTCACCACAACGCTATGAGATGATTAGTAGTATTATTTCCATTTTGTACATGAGCAAACTGAGGCACAGAAAATTTCAGCGAGTTGCCCAAGATTACAGAGCTAGTAACTGGCAGAGCAGAGTCTTTCTGGTTCAAGAAAACACATTTTTAACTACTGCGACACTACGGACTAATATGCTTTGATTAGTTAGCTAATAATATTCGATTAATAACAGTGAAATCTATTACTTATTAAGAATTTACTGTGTTGCAAGCATTATTTTAAGCACTTTACATCCATTATTTTCCTTAATTCTCACAACTAACTGACGACGTGGAGATTATAATACCCATTTTAGAGATGAAGCAAGTGAAAAAGCAGAGAGGTTAAGCAATTTACCTAAGTTCCCAGAGTTAAGGAGTTCCTGAATAGGATTAAAAACCAGATCAGTCTCATTCTAAGGCTAGTGTTCTTAAGCACTTTTCTTCATTGCCTCGTGTTCTAGTACTTGAGTTGACTTAATACAATTTCTAATGTTGCATAATGTATAATATAAAACTTTCTTATGGAAATTAAAAGTATAAATAAACCAGTATCTAAAAAAGGCTGGGGCAGAAAGTATAGCTATCAGCGTTAGTGTCACTGGCTCCCACCCTATGGAAGTCTAGGCATGTCAGATCCTGCTGATTGTGTTATATTAAAATTATTATAGGAAGAGCTCTGTGAAGCCCTCAGGTCCAGTCTGGGTGAAATAAATAGGGGTCATTCGTAGAAATCATTTTAGCATTTTGCATTCTCACACCAGAAATATTATTAAAATTCATCGCATTTAACCAAGGATAATAAATCAAGTGATCTTATATTCATACCAGTGGTTTGAAAACCAGGTTTCAGTCTAAATAAATATTCCTTGTGAACTTGCCACAACAAACACTGAACAAAGATACAGTTGCATTGGTAATCCCTAAGAATTGTAGCCCCTCATTTGTAAGATATGCAGACCACAATTTTCATCAACTGTCATGTTGACGTTATGTATTGTTTTGTACTTAAATTTCATTCAGGTGTAAATTGGTTTACTATTTGCCAAACACTGTGAGAATTTTGTGTAAAAGGAAGATTCCCAGATGCAGATTTCCTAAGCTCAGTATCTCAGAAAATCCAAAAGGTTTTGAACAAACATAGTTTTGAGTGTAAATAGGCTGCTTATTACAAAAATTAAAAGTTTTTTTAAAAGATTTGTTTAAATGAAACCATAGCAAGGAGAAATTTTCACCATTAGGCATCTTTTCTATTTAAACAATGTAAATTTTAGGTGTATTAGACAAAATATAATAATACAATTTTTAGTGTGCCTTGAATGGATAATATTTAGCAAATATGTAGGATAAATATATATTGCAATTTTAGCAAATGAGTATGTCATGTTAACTGGAAAAAAATGAGATCTAAAACAAGTAGCTTGTTTAGATTAGAAAAATAATTGCTAGAATCAAATTTTTAATGCAACCGTTTTAAGGCATTTTAATAATAACGTGAAATTCAAAAGATAACCAGATAAACATACATCCAAACTCGAAGGCAGTTGGAGAATTCGTCTCCAGATTAAATTTTAAAAATGCAAAGTTCAGTTTTGCAATCACCTTCCTACCTCTCCATGCTTCTTGCATGGTAGAGATGTGAATATTTTAAAAGGATGATCACAAAGCTGCTTAAAAGCTTTACATTCCCATAGATTTTCTTTCTGAACAGATATTGTTATGAAGAAAAAATTGACTCCTTTTTCACAGTCAAGATTTATGTAAAAGTCATGATAGAAAATATAGGTAAGGAAAGAATCAAAATCTCTTAACTTCATAGTTTTAGAATACATAAGGTTCCCTCCGTGCTCCTATAAAATGTCCACAGTTTTGGAACTAAAGAGTTAGCGCCAAAAAGTGTGGGAGGGGGAGGGGATGAGGAGGAAGGAGAAATGCGTTTGTATGGAATTTGCATTTAAGCTGAGAATGTTTTAAAGTCAGAGAGTTAGTGTTATAGAATTGTAATTTATGATTGGTCTGCTATCTTTACACATTCTAGCAAGACACCTTAAGTCTGGTTGATGAGAACATGCTTAAGAAAACCTTTGAAAAATTAAGGGATAACAGCAAAAGTAATAATGAAATATTAACTGCTTTAAACTAAAGTTTGTTCTGACCCTCAGATATGCCATTTGGTACACAGGGTATTATTACTCTGACTGGCAGATAGCCAGTTTCCCAGGGGAAGTTTACAATGCATTATTTTAAAGCTCATTAGCATCTCTATATTAGTATATATTTGTGGATTCTCTCCTTCGCCAGTATTTGATCTGGCATATTTTTGGTGAGTGAAAATTGTTTTATTCACCACTGTTTGTATATTTATTTTGATGAGAGATATGTAGATTTAATATTAGCTTCAGGGTAAATAACTGGATGTAATATTAGCATCTTTTTGAATGGCATATGTTGAATTGTAACCTGGTACACAAAATCTGGTACATAAGGCTTGGCCTTGGAAAGGTCATTTTAGTAATATTTTTCAGCTCCTCAATTCCTACTACTATGAGTGGTAGGATATTGAGTCATTTTTGTTTTTACAACAGTCTGTATTTTCTATCTCAAGACGCTATTTGCTTTCTTCATACATAACTTACTTTGTTCATACACGTTCATAAAACTTATCGTTATTTAGTTATTTATCTGCTTACATGTTTATTGTGTATCTCTATCATGGTCTGTAAATTCCATAAGATCAGAGATCTCTCTTGTTCACTCTTGTAACCTTAGCACCTAATAGAATGATGCCACATTATAGGCACTAAATAAATATTTGTTGAATGAATAAATGAGTGCCTATAAGCTACAATGAGCAAAAGTGACAAGATGGTTTCCAAAAGCAAGATTGTCAACGGTAGCAATGTAGCTAGCCTGTAAATATGGATAAACAGTTACATTTGGCTCATATTTAATAAATTATGTAGTTCAAATATAGAGATATTTATCTTTGCTTCTTTACAGGAGTATAAAATTACACATACAGGCACAAGGTAGCATAATAAAACATCTATCAACTCAGTTGCCTTTGTCTTTATCCTTGAGATATCAGTCAGCTTTCAATGAATGTATTAGCAGTCATAATCAGTACTTGGCAGGCCCTAAATAACATAGGTCTTCTAAGAAAATGAGTAGATAACTAGGAATTGATTTTTTTGAAAAATAAAGTATATTGGTTTTCACTGAGCATATGTGTTTTTCTCCCTTTCATCCAAAAGCCTCATTGAAGATGTCAGTAAAGGAGTACAAAATGGAATAAATTTATAACAGCACCAAGGATGAGAGGAGTAAGCATTAACACACTTGAAATGTATGTGCATTTCTGGATTATGGAAGACAGATAAATCGTATTGATGGATAAGCCACATCAAGAGCTACTGCCCCGTGTAGACACAGGACAGAGCTACAGCTAGTACAACAAAAAGGCTGCACATTCAGGATAAGCAGGTTCAAGGAGTGACAAGTAGGGTGATGGTTAAAAAGATTATTTTGGTACACTTAAACCAGTCGGACTGTCCATATGTGAAATTAAGAAATTTAATCTTGGGTTAAAATCAGGGCTGGAAGTTATAAAAAACAAGGCTGAAAAAATCTGCCTGAAAATATCTAGTTCTCTTAACATGGCCACTGGCATCTCACAGGAAAGCCTTCCTATTCTGTAATGGGGGGTGAGAGTGCTTGCTCACTTTTCAGCCACTAGCTGGACAGTAAAGGCTGTCTGCGCGTTATATACTTTGCCTGCAGACCCAGAGCTGATGGTGACCTCTGTTGCTCAGAGGAGGAGACTGCTGGGGAAACAGACATGTAAATTCCCCTCTATAAATGAACAGCTAAGAATCAGTAGGTATTTGAGGAAAACTATTTTCTCCTTTTTGGTAGGACCAACATGAACAGATGGAATAACGGATCTTAGGGGAATCACATCAAATCTAGGCAACAAAGATTTCTGTCCTCAGAAATATTCGAGAAATAAAACAATCCATAAATAAGAGCAAGCTGCTATGAACAAAGAGCAAATATGAAACAAAAAGAGGTCTTGAAGTGAAAATTTTTATTTGCCAACCTGAAAAAACCCAATATGAGTCAGAAGAAAAAATTGAGGCACAGAAAACATGAAACAAAATATCAGAGATGGAAAATATGAGAGAATGTTAGGAAATCAGTGCAAGTGTTCCAATATTTATTTGAAATTCCAGAGAAAACAGCTAAAACAAAGAGGGGTAACAATTAAATAAATAATAGAAGAAAAATTTCCAGAAGAAATGGTCCTAGAATTAAAGCAAGACCTGTTTGCAGATTTGAAAGGGACTACAAAGCAAAATAAAATTCCAACATCAAGAATGAAGAGAATATCCAAAATGTATGCCAAGCCAAGATAAAAAAATATATCATTTACAAAGGAATGTAAATCAAATTGGCGTCAGAGTTCTTATTAGTTACACTGGAAGGTAGAAGAGAATGAAAGAAGGAAAATGATTTTGAATTTGGAGTTTTATGCCTGGATGAACTAGCGTTTAGATACCTGGGAAAAGAAGATATTTTCAGATGTATGTAAGTTACATACGGCCTATGGTATTGCTCATTCTCTTATGGAGTAAGAAAAAATTAAGAATTTAGCATCTTTCTGGGCACAAAATGGAAGTTAAGGAAAGTTTGTTTTTTCAAGAATTTAGAATGAGTTTTGAAAAACATTTTAATATACATACAAGGAACGTAAGGCAGTATTTTGTGTACTTAAGACTGTGAAGTCAAACTAGTCTACTTGTGTTGTGTTTCTGGCTAGGTTACTTTTTAGCTATTTCTGCTTGTGTAAGTTACTTAATTGGACCTTCATTTCCACATCAGTAACAGGGGGATGATAATAACCTGTTATTAACACAATGTTTTGACTATATACCTGTTAGGATTGTTGTGATAATTCAATAATGTAATCCACGTAAAGTGCTTAAAAGAGTTCCTGACACAAAGTAAATACTTAAAAGAAGTTAACTATATTATCCTTTCTTTTTTTAAGGAAGATTAGCCCTGAGCTAATATCTGCCAGCAATCCTCCTCTTTTTCTGCTGAGGAAGATTGACCCTGAGCTAATCTTCCTCTACTTTATATGTGGGATGCCTGCCACAGCATGGCTTCATAAGCCGTGTGTAGGTCTGCGCCTGGGATCTGAACTGGTGAACCCCCGGCCACCAAAGCAGAGTGTGCAAACTTAACTGCTGCACCACCGGGCTCGCCCCTTATTATCCATTTTTTAAGATATGCTGAAACTATAAAAAATAATCGATAGAATGATTTTCATTTTTATCATAAATTTACTACTTAGGAATCAAGGCAACCATGGTGATGCCACCTTCTTATTTTTTTTCAGGTGTGTTTGTAAGTAACTAGATGGAAATATTTGTAAGGGTGATGAATGCCTGTGGAGCATTCTTATCTCAAAGAGATAAGAGCTGCTTTCTTATATTTTGATATTGGTCGTTGTTTTTTCTTTCCTGATATTGATGCTTCAAACTCACTGGACATTTTATTACAGAAATATAGCACTGTGCACTTTTTCATTATTTTACTACAATAATTGATGCATTTACAATTGATCATATTCTGTTGTGTCATACCTAATGTTTCTCAATATAACATTTTTCAGAAATATTGTTCTGTTTAATTTTTAATCAGCTATTGAACTGTATATATTAAGGGACAATGTTTTTTGTAATTATTTAAATGGGATTCTACAATAATTATTTAATTTGCAAATTTTAGTTTTAAATAACTAGGACACTTGGATTATCAAATCCAATCCCAGAAAGTCCCAAGGAAAGGACATTAACATTCCAGGCAAAACTATAATGTTAAATTTAATGTGAACTTAAAGAATTATATCTAATTTCCTCTTCCTGTAAAGAATGACTTACATAAAATTGATCAAAAAACTACATTAAATTATTACTGATCTATTCCCTGAAAAATGCTGTTGTTCATAAGAGGGCTAGGAATAGATGATTCTCATTATTTAAAAAAAAAATCAATTTAATGACTTAAGCTAATGAATGTCTTCAGATATTTCCACCATGTATATTTCAGTTCTACATGCGGAAGAGGTAAACTGTCAGTGAGAGGTACCAGTTTATGCTCCACTTTTTAAGAGCTGGTGGATGGGGGGAAGGCAATGAAATAGTCAAATACAGGCATACCTCATTTTATTGTGCTTTGCTTGATTGCATTTCACAGATACTGCGTTTTTTACAAATTGATGGTTTGTGGCAGCCCTGCATCCAGCAAATCTCCTGGTACCATTTTTCCAACAGCATTTGTTCACTTTGTGTCTCTGTCGCATTTTGGTAATTCTTGTAATATTTCAGACTTTTCCATTGTTATTATATTTGGTATGGTGATCTGTGATCAGTGATCTTTGATGTTACTGTTGTAATTGTCTGGGGTGCCATGAACCGCACCCAGAGAAGACAGCAAACTTAATTGATATATGTTGTGTGTGTTCTGACTGCTCCACCGACTAGCCATTCCCCCGTCTCTGTCCCTCTCCTTGGGCCTCCCTATTCCCTGAGACACAACAACATTGAAATTAAGCCAATTAATAGCCCTACAGTGGTCTCTAAGTGTTCAAGTGAAAGGAAGAGTTGCGTGTCTCTCACTTTAAATCAAAGCTAGAAATGATTAAGCTTAGCGAGGAAGGCATGTCGAAAGCCAAGATAGGCTGAAAGCTGGGCCTCTTGTGCCAAACAGTTAGCTAAGTTGTGCATGCAAAGGAAAAGTTCTCGAAGGAAATTAAAAGTGCTACTGCAGTGAATACATATGATAAGAAAATGAAAAAGCCTTATTGCTGATATGGAGAACATTTTAGTGGTCTGCATAGAAGCTCAAAGCAGCCACAGCATTCCCTTAAGCCAAAGCCTAATCCAGAGCAAGGCCCTAACTCTCTTCAATTCTTTGAAAGCTGAGAGAGGCGAGGAAGAGGCAGAAGAAAAGTGTGAAGCTAGCAGAGGTTGGTTCATGAGGTTTAAGGAAAGAAGCCGTCTCCATAACATGAAAGTGCAGGGTGAAGCAGCAAGTGCTGATGGAGAAGCTGCAGCAAGTTACCCAGAAGATCTAGCTCAGATCAGTAATGAAGGTGGCTACAGTAAACAACAGATTTTCAATGTAGACGAAAGAGCTTTACATTGGAAGAAGATGCCATGTAGGACTTTCATAGCTAGAGAGGAGAAGTCAATGCTTGGCTTCAAAGCTTCAAAGGACAGGCTGACTCTCTTGTTAAGGGCTAATGCAGCTGATGTCTTTAAGTTGAAGCCAGTGCTCACTTACCATTCTGAAAATCCTGGGGCCCTTAAGAATTCTGCCAAATTTACTCTGCCTGTGCTCTATATGGAAAAACAAGACCTGGATGACAGAACATCTGTTTACAACATGGTTTACTGACTATTTTAACCCCACTGTTGAGACCTACTGCTCAGAAAAGAGGATTCCTTTTAAAATATTGCTGCTCTTTGACAATGCACCTGGCAGCCAAGAGATCTGATGGAGATGTATAATGAAATGAATGTTGCTTTCATGCTGACTTACACAGCATCCATTCTGCAGCCAACGGATTAAGGAATAATTTTGACTTTCAAGTCTTATTACTTAATAAACATATTTTGTAAGACTTTAGCTGCTGTAGATGGTGATTCCTCTGATGGATCTGGACAAAGTAAATTGAAAACCTTCTGGAAAGGATTCACCATTCTAGATGCCATTAAGAACATTTGTGACTCATAGGCAAAGGTCAGAATATCAACATTAACAGGAGTTCGGAAGAAGTTGATTCCAGCCTTCATGGATGACTGAGGGGTTCAAGACCAGTGGAGGAAGGAACTGCAGATGTGATGGAAATAGCAAGAGGACTAGAAGTGGAGCCTAAAGATGTGACTGAATTGCTGCAATCTCATGATCAAACTCTAACCAATGAGGAGTTGCTTCTTATGCACGAGCGAAAAAGTGATTTCTTGAGCTGGTATCTACTCCTGGTGAAGAGGCTGTGAAGAGTGTTGAAATGACAAGAAAGAATTTAGACTATTACATAAACTTAATTTGATAAGCAGCGGCAGGGTTTGAGAGGATTAACTCCAATTTTGAAAGAAGTTCTAGTGTGGATAAAATGCTATCAAACAGCATTGCATGCTACAGAGAAATCGTTCATGAAAAGAAGAGTCAATTGATGTGGCAAACTTCATTGTTGTCTTGTTTTAAGAAATTGCCACAGCCCCCTCAGTCTTCAGCAACCAGCACCCTGATCAGCCCAGCAGCCATCAACAACAGCACAAGACCCTCCACCAGCAAAAAGACGATGACTCGCTGAAGGCTCAGATGATGGTTAGCATTTTTTAGCAATATTTTTTAGTGAAGATATGTACATTGTTTTTTTTAGATATAATGCTGTTGCACACTTAATAGACTACAGTATAGTGTAAACATGACTTTTATATCCACTGGGAACCCAAAAACTTCGTGCGACTCGCTTTATTACGATATTTGCTTTATTGTGGTGGTCTGAAAGCGAACCCGCAATATCTCTGAGGTATGCCTGTAAAGAAGCAAGATTGTGCCAAAATATAAAGTGAATTGGATGGGAACTTATTTTTCAGTGGAGAGAATTGTGTCAGTATATTTCAAGTGCATATAGTCAATTTAGGATCACAAGTTTAGGCATGACCTAGTTGTTGGTCTAAAGAAACCGTTGATTCAATGGGCAAAGTTGTATCACAAATTATAAACTTGTGCTGTTAGCAAAAATCCCAAATGTGGTCTGAGCAGAGCAAAGAGATAGGACTGTGATCTCATTCAAAATCAAGTTTGAAAAGTCTGTAGTAGAAAAAGCAAAAGGTATAAATCATTTTTTAGAGACCATGAGGAAGAATAAAAAGATGAATAAACGTAACTCCAGAAAGAGAAAATGGAATGAGTATTGAGCACTGAAAATAGATAAACACAACACAACGTAACATGGTGAATATCATTTCATGAAAATAAACATGTAATTTGCAATAGCAAGTATTAATAATATCAATAATAATACTTAAAAAGGATAATCCACAATTTTCTGACATAAATGAAATGTGGTTGATAGAAGGGTTAAGAGAATTAAATGGCAGGTAAATTTCTCATCTTACAATAGAAATGACAAATACAGGTTAGATAATAGTTTGAGGTTAAAAATAACAAGCGTTTATGTAACATCTGTTCGGTCTGAAAGTACGTACATGATCTGGTACATATGAGATGCAATGAAAGAACAGGTAGCTACTAGGAGAAGAAAAACAAAGTGAGTGGAGAGGCCGGCCTGGTGGTGCAGCAGTTAAGTTCGCACATTCTGCTTCGGTGGCCTGGGATTTACCGGTTTGGATCCCAGGTGCGGACGTGGCACCGCTTGGCAAGTCATACTGTGGCAGGCGTCCCACATATAAAGTAGAGAAAGATGGGCACAGATGTTAGCTCAAGGCCAGTCTTCCTCAGCAAGAAGAGGAGGATTGTTGGCAGATGTTAGCTCAGGGCTAATCTTCCTCCAAAAAAAAAAAAAAAAATGAGAGAGTAGACAAATAGGATAAAAAGGTCAGAAATAATAAAAGAAACACGTTTCAAGTTAAGATATGTATGTTTATACCACTATTGATTTTTATTCTTTACAAAGAGTCTACATAATTTTTATTGAGCTTTTGAACTTCTGTGCGATAATCTTGGAAATTAGTGTCTAGTGTTTGCTGGAAACTGACACATTCATTGCAATAGCATATTATTTTCTTGACTCAAGACAAATTTAGCATATATTTTAATTGTCATACATCTTTTGGTTTTTGTGGTCTAATTTTAATGACATTATTGCATGATGGCCTATGGTGACATTACCGTACTGTATTACATCTATTGTAGGTCACTGTGATGCCAAATGTGTAAGATTGCTTAAACATCCATGAGTTAGTATAATTTGGAGGTAATAAATGTCCTGTTTACTATTTCAAATGATAGACTTCATGTAATTACTGTTAATCACTTTTTACTCTAGAATGTTAGTGCACTTTTTAAATTCTGAATAAATGAAATTTTGAGGTTTTTGCCTCAATATAGTGCTTGTTAGTATCATATATGCACTTTTTACGGGTGTCCTCAGGGACTTGATTTTTGCTTTCCTTTCTGCTGTGTTTGAGATTGTTTCCTCTCAGCTAGTGGTGCTGTCTGTGTACAATATTTTGGTATACACTTTCTCATTAGCGATAGTAATCCTAGCTGGCTGTATTACTGCATTCGCAGCAAAGTGGACTTTACTGGAGTGCTTCTCGCTAATTAAAAGATTCTTCTACCCCTGTCCCCCTTTCACTTAAGTTTCCTGGAGAAAAATTGTTTATGATAAGGAAATGATTCAGTTTTCTCAGCCAATAATTGGGCCCATGAGTAGCAAATTCAGAAATTCTAATTAAACTCCATTACAACTATATAGTTAAATATATTACACTCAACATTTTCTGTTCTTTAAATTAAGGCTATTATGATGGTATATTGTTTTGTTCCGAAGAACCCATGCCTTTATTCTTTGAGTTTGGGTGGAAGCTATCATGGAATTAGAATTATGATTTAAAGTGGATTTCAAGTTATGTGAAAAGTGCTATGACATTGTAGTATACATTGGTTGTTTTAAAAAGTAATAATGACTTCATTTTTTAAAATAACTCAAGCAACACAAAAGAGGATGAAGAAGAAAATGTAAATATTTTGCAAAACCCCATCTATTAATAACTATCATTAATAGTTGATGAAAAATATTCCAGATATACATCTCATCTATGCAAATATACAGATTGAAAAAGAAATGTACATAGAGGGATAGAATGAGATTGATGAATGGATAAATGGATAGATATAACTGTTTTTCCAAAATGCAACTATATGTATATGTATATATATAAAATTATAAATATATAATTTTTATTTGTTCCAGCTTTATTGAGATGTAATTGACATATAGCATTGTGTAAATTTAAGGTATACAATATAATAATTTGATACAATTGTTAAACGATTATCACAATAAGGTTAATTACATATTTACCCCCTCGCATAATTACAACTTTTTAGTTGTGAGAATATTTATGATTTACTCTCTTAGCAAATTTCAAGGATATAGTACACTGCTGTTAACTATACTCACTGTGTGGAATATAAGATCCTCAGAGCTTATCCATCTTGAAACTAAGTGTTTGTACTCATTGACCAACATCTCCCCAATTTCCCCACTTTCCAGCC
Organism: Equus quagga; assembly: GCF_021613505.1. Taxonomy (NCBI): domain Eukaryota; kingdom Metazoa; phylum Chordata; class Mammalia; order Perissodactyla; family Equidae; genus Equus; species Equus quagga. Next base: position 46,417,219 of record NC_060276.1, read on the forward strand.
CCTGGCAACCACCATTCTAAGCTGTTTCTTTGAGCTTGGCTTTTTTTAGACTCTACATATAAGTGAGATCATAGAGTATTTGTCTTTTTCTGTATGACTTATTTCACTTAGCATAATGTCCTCAGGGTCCATCCATGTTGTCTTAAATGGCCAGGTTTTCTTCTTTTTTCTGGCTGAATAGTATTCCATCGTATATATGCACCACAATATTTTTATCCAGTAATCCGTTGATGGACACTTAGGTTGCTTCCATGTCCTGGATATTGTGAATAATGTTGTGATGAGCGTGGGGGTGCAGACATCTGTTTGAGATAGTGATTTCATTTCTTTTGGAAATATACCCAGAAGTGGGATTGCTGAGTCATACGGAAGTAATTTTTTGAGGAAGTTCCATGCTGTTTTCTGTAATGGATGTACCAATTTACATTCCCACTAACAGTACACAGATGTTCTCTTTTCTCCACATCTTCACCAACATTTGTTATCTCTTGTCGTTTTGATGATAGCCATTCTAACAGGTGTGAGGTGACATCTCATTGTGATTTTGATTTGCATTTCCGTGATGATTAGTGATGTTGAGCATCTTTTCATGTACCTGTTGGGCATTTGTATGTCTTCTTTGGAAAAATGTCTATTCAAGTCCTCTGCCAGTTTTTAATTGGGTTGTTTTTTTGCTGTTGAGTTCTACGTGTGCCTTATATACTTTGGGTATTAACTGCCCATCTGATATATGCTTTGCAAATATTTTCTCCCATTCTGTAGGTTGCTTCTTCATTTTATTGACTGTTTTTTCACTGTGCAGAAGATTTTTACTTTGATGTAGTCCTGCTTGTTTGTTTTTGTGTTTGTTCTTTGTGCTTTTGGTATCATATCCAAAAAATCTTTGCCAAAAGCAATTTCAAGGAGCCTTTTTCTTACATTTTCTACTCAGCGTTTTACTGTTTCAGGCCTTACATTTAAGTCTTTAATCCATTTTGCGTTACTTTTTGTGAGTGGTGTAAGATAAGTGTCCAATTTCATTCTTTTGTATGTGAATATCCAGTTTTCCTGGCACCACTTGTTGAAAAGACTGTCTTTTCCCCACTGACTATTCTTGGCTCCCTTGTCAAATACCAAGGACATTTTAACAATTTTAGTTCTTAAAACCTACAAACATAGGATATCCTTCCATTTATTATGTGTCTTATTCCTAATTTTAGGGGAAAAGCTTTCAGCTTTTCCTTGTTGTGTATGATGTTATCTACGAGTTTGCCATATATGGCCTTTATTATATTGAGGTACATTCCTCCTATATCCAATTTATGGGGAGCTTTTATCATTAAAGAGTGTTAACTTTTGTCAAACATATTTTCTGCATCTGTTGAGGGATCATATGATTTGAACTCTTCATTTTATTAATATGGTATATTACATATATTGATTTGCATGTGGGGAACCATCCTTGCATCCCAGGGATATATCCCACTTGATCATTATTTATGATCCTTTTAATGTGCTGTTGAATTCAGTTTGCTAGAATATTGTTGAGAACTTTTGCACGTATATTCAGCTGGGATATTGGCCTGCAGTTTTCTATTTTTGTATTGTTCTTATCTGGCTCTGGTGTCAGGGTAATTCTGTTCTCCTAAAATGAGTTTGGGAGTGTTCCTTCCTCTTGATGAATTGACCCCTTTATCACTACATAGTGATATAGTGATCTTTGTCTCTTGTAACTGATTTTGTCTGAAAGTCTATTTTATCTGATATAATTATAGCCACTCTTCTCTCTTTTGGTTAGCATTTGTATGGAATATCTTTTCCTATCTCCTCACTTTCAACTTATCTGTCTCCTTAACACTAAAATGAGTCTCTTGTAGGCAGCATATAATTGGGTCTTTTAAAAAAAAATCTATTTAGGTACTCTATATCTTTTGATTGGAGAATTTAATCCATTTACAATTAAGTAATTATTGATAGGTAAGGCCAGTCCTGTAATCTAGTGATTAAGATTCGTCATTCTCACGAGCGTAGCCTGGGTTTGTTTCCCGGTCAGGGAACACACCACCCATCTGTCGGTTGTCATATTGTGGTAGCTGTGTGTTGCTGTGATGCTGAAAGCTATGCCACCAGTATTTCAAATACCAGCAGGATGGCCGATGGTAAACAGGTTTCAGCTTAGCTTCTAGACTAGACAGACTAGGAAGAAGGACCAGGTCACCCACTTCCGAAAAAACTGGCCATGAAAATCCTGTGAATATCAGTGGAACATTGTCTCATATAGCATCAGAAGATGAGAGGATGGCGCAAAAAGACTGGGCAGGGTTCCTCTATGCTGTGCACAGGGTCCTTAGGAGTTAGAATCAACTCAACGGCACTAACAACAGCAAAGATAGTATTAGTATTGCCTTTTTGTTGTTTTCTGACTGTTTTTAGTTCCTTTGTTCCTTTCTTCCTCTCTTGTTGTCTACCTTTCTAATTTATTTTCTGTGGTGGTGTGCTTTCATTCCTCTCTGTTTATCTTTTGTATATCTTTCATTCCTCTCTGTTTATCTTTTGTATATAGACTTCTGCTTTGTGGTTACCATGAGGCTTGCATAAAACATCTTCTAACAGTTTATTTTAATCTAATAAGAACTTACATTCCATTGTGTACATAAACTCTACGCTTTTGTTTCTTGTCCCCCCACGTTTTATGTAGATGTCATACTTTACATCTTTTTATATTGTGCATCTGTTAACAAACTATTGTAGCTATCATTATTTTTAATATTGTTTTTAACTTTTATATTAGAAATAAAAGTGATTTATACAGCATCATTACAGTATTAGGGTATTATGAGTTTTACTATAGTCTTACCTTTACCTATGAGTTTTATATTTTTATATGTTTTTATGTTGTTACTTAGTGTCCTTTCATTTCAACTTGAGGAGCTCCCTGTAGCATTTCTTGTAAGACAGGTCTAGTGGTGATGAACTCCGTTAGCTTTCGTTTGTCTGTGAATGTCTTTATCTCTCCTTCATTTCTGAAGGACAGTTTTGCTGAGTATAGTGTTTTTAGTTGACAGTTTTTTACTTTGGCACTTTGATTATACCGTCCCACTCCCTCCTGGCCTGCAAGGTTTCTGCATAGAAAACCACTGATAGCCTTATGGGTGTTCTCTTGTATGTGATGAGTCATTTTTCTTTGCTGCTTTGAAAATGCTCTCTTTGTCTTTGACTTTTGACATTTTGATTATAATGTGTCTCAGAGTAATCGTCTTTGGGTTGATTATGTCTGTTCTTTGAACTTGTTGTGCATTTCTCTCCCTAGATTTGGGAAGTTTTCAGTATTATTTCTTTAACCATGCTTTCTGCCCCATTCTCTCCCTCTTCTCTTTCTGGGGCTCCCATGATGCAAATGTTAGTTTGCCTGATGGTATCCCATAATTCACATAGGCTTTATTCACTCTTTTTCATTCTTTCTTCTTTTTGTTCCTCTAACTGGCTAATTCAAATGAAACTTTTTTGAGTTTGCTGATTCTTTCTTCTGCATGAAAGTTGCTGAACCTCTCTATTGAATTTTTTAGTTTTGTGACTGTATTCTTCAGCTCCAGGATTTCTGTTTAGTTCTTTTTTATGGTTTCTGTTTCTTTATTAAAATTCTCATTTTGTTCATGCATTACTTTCCTCATTTTGTTTAGTCGTCTGTGTTCTTTTGCATTTCATTGAGTCTCTTTAAGATGATTATTTTTAATTTTTTGTCAGACAAATTGTAGATCTCCATTTCTTTGGGGTCAGTTATTGGAGCTTTGTTAGTTTTCTTTGGTGATGTCACATTTTCCTGATTCTTTGTGATCCATGTAGCCTTGCATTGGTGTCTATGCATTTAAAGGAGCTAACGTTTCTTCCAGGCATTATAGCTTGTTATAGCAGGTAAAGTCCTTCTGTCTGTTCCCTGGGCTGATGGGATTCCCTTCAGAATTGCTGCTCTGCTCGGTTGGAGCTGGTTACAAGGCTGCTTCTGGGTCCAGAGTGGGGTTCACAGTTGGTGAGCTTGTTATGAGGGGCTTGGTAGGCATGGATCCTATCTGATCCCTAGGTGGATAGGCTTGCCTCCATTACCTTGTTCAGTAGGGTGGCACTAGAACAAGGGTCTGCTTTAGGTTTTACAGTTGGGTACTCAGCTAGTGGGCCTATTACCAGGTGTGTGGATCAGTGTGGCACCGGCCGGGTCCCTGGGAGGGCTGCTGCCTGAATACTGGGTAGGCCCCTGAGTAGGTAGGACTGGCCCTAGACTGTGGCTGAAAGAGGCTGGAACCATGGGCTGAAACCCAGGGCTGTTTCCATTTCCATAACCAAGATTGAGGACTACAGACTTGGCTCTGGAGGCACAGATGGGCGTGTCTCCAGTCAGGTCCCTGAGTGGACTGGACTGCTCCCTCATGGTGGCTGGAGAGGCTGAAGCCAAGTACAGGGCCATTTCATGATCTCCTGAAGTGCAGACGTGAGTGTCTCTGCTGGGTCCCTGTGCCAGCAGGACTGCTCATGGAATGTGGCTAGGAGACTAAGTTGGGAGGATCATTTTGTTGTTGTTAATTTGATGAATTTAAATCTTGGGCCATTTCTATTGACTGTCTCTAATTTTACCTCCTCCTAACTTCTTTCTTTTTTGAGGAAGGTTAGCCCTGAGCTAACATCTGCTGCCAATCCTCCTCTTTTTGCTGAGGAAGACTGGCCCTGAGCTAACATCCATGCGTATCTTCCTCTGCTTTATATGTGGGATGCCTACCACAACATGGCTTGCCAAGCCGTGCCCTGTCCACACCTGGGATCCGAACCTGTGAACCCTGGGCCGCTGAAGCAGAACATTCGAACTTAACTGCTGGACTACCAGGCCAGGCCCCCTGCCTACTCCTAACTTCTAATTTGTTATTTAAATGATTTTATGTTTACACTATTAAGGTTTACACCATTTGCATTCTGTTCTGGGTTTAAAATTCCAACAAGTCTTAGTTGTACTTTGAAATAGCTTTGATGATCACTAGATACAGTCTTCTAAGCAAATATATTTCTTTTCCTCAGCCACTGCTTCCATAGTGGACAAAGGCTAGGGGAGGGATGAGGAGGAGGAGAGAAATGAAAAAGAATAGACCACATGCCTTCAGCATCCCCGACCCCCAAATCAGACAATGCAACTGTAGAGAGATCTGAGCATCTCGAAGGAAGGAGAAGTTGAACTAGATGATAATAAAGTGATAATATCTAATGTTATTAAACATTTACCTGAAATTAGAATCATTTAATAATCAAAAGTGACTGAGAAGTTATGAAGTTAGGCTAAATTATTTCCCATTACCCAAGAAGTAGATGCCACAGAGAAAAGTAGATAGTAGTTGCTAAAAAAAGTTTCACATGCTCCTTCATACTTCATAGAGTTGAGACTTCTGAATCAAATTAGTTATATGCTTTTATAAGTTTTTATTGTTGAAAATTTCAAATATACACAAAAGTAGAGAGAGCAGTCTAATGATGCACCGTGAAACTATAACCCATTTTCAATTAATGTCAAAATTTTACCATTTTTATTTCATCTGTTCACCCATTTTAAATAAAATATAGTTTCCTATTTAACTTTTAATTTTGAAATAATTTCAAATTTACAGAAAAGTTGCAAGAATAGTACGAAGAATGCTTGCAATTTTTGCAAATGTTAACATATTGTCAAATTAACTTTATCACTCTCTCTCTAGATACATATTATTTTTTCTAAATTGTTTGAAAATAAATTGTTGACATGAGGCCCCCTGATCTCTAAATACTTCAGTGTTGATTTCTTAAAAACAAGTATGTTCACTTACATAACCACAGTAGATTTGCCCAAATCAGGAAATTAATGCTGATATAATCCTAGTGTCTAATCTATAGAATTTATTCAAATTTGTCCAATAATAACTTTTACAGCAGAAGGAAAAAAATCTCTGCCTAGCACAAATCCAGCATCACACATTGCATTTACTTATGTCTCTTTAGTCCCCTTTAATCTAAAACTGTTCTTCAGTCTTGTTGAAGACCTTTTGGCTTAGGTTTTTCACGACCTTGATATCTTTGAAGAATGTTGGCCAGTTGTTTTGTCCCTCAATTTAGATTTAGCTGTTGTGTCCTCCTGGTGATATTCAGTTTATGCATCTGTGGCAGGAACAGCACAGAAGTGATACTGTGTCTTTTTCAATGCATCCTATCGGAAGGTACCATTAGAGATGATGTTAACTTTGATCACTTGGTTAAGATGGTGTCAGTTAGGTTTCCCAATTTGAAAGTTACTATTTTTTTTGGTAATTATTAAGTATATTTTGGAGAGAGATTTTGAGATAATTTAATATGCCGTTTTACATCAGGTTTGCTCCCACTAGATTTGGCATCCATTGATGATTCCTGCCTGAATCATTATTTCCTTTGATTGTTGACAAATGGTGGTTTTACAATTTTATAATTCCTTTTATGTTTACTAGTTGACATTTCACTGTAAAGAAGAGCTTTCCCCACTCCTCTATTTATTCATATGTATATCAGTACAAACTTAATACATTTTCATTTTATTCAGTGGGTTATTAACCATTGTTGCCATTTTTTATTTGATGTTCAAATTGTCCCAGATTTTGCCATTGGGAACCCCTTCAAGCTGCCTCTTATGGCATTTTGACATGACCTCATCATTACTTGCTGGTACAAGATGTTCTAGGATCATCTTGTACTTTCCATGTACCAGCCCTGGAATCAGTCATTTCTCTAAGAAGTCTTGGTTACTTTTGATGGAGATTAATATCTAGAGACTAAGATCTGGATAATAAGTGCTCCTTACTGCTTCTGGGATGCCATTGCTTTATATCCTTTTAGTAGACAAAGCTACAAGGTGTATGTGTGTGTGTTTCTGTGTGTATGTATACATACATATATGTGTGTATATAGACACATACATATATACACATATAGGTATGTATATGTACACACACATATACATGCATACATATCTATTTAAAATCTGTCTATCTTTCTATCTATATACCTATCTATCATCTATCTGGGAAACCATGAGTTCATACCGTTAAGTCCAATTCTGATTCTGATATAAAACCACAAAACTCGTTCTAATCTCCCCTCTTTCCAGATTTGTAACTCACTTCTCGGGAAGTAAGCAATCTGTCTCCCTTTCTCTACCTGTGCTGCACTCACAGTTCAATCGTAGTATACATACACTCAAAAGTTTGTCAGAATTGCTGGCCCACAGCCCTGGAAAAAACAGACCTAGCTAAAATTCAGTGTTTGTTTAGTAAAACAAACTAAAACTACAGTTTTTTGGACTGTAGCCTGAGGGCATATAGTCAAAATATTGTGTTAATAAGTTAGTTGGGTTGGTTATTCTCTTCTCTCCCCTTCAGTGTTGAGATGTTATTTATTTGCAATACCATTAGGTTCTTTTTTTTCTGTTTATATTCTGCTGTAGTTTTCATTTTTCCCATCCTGATTGGTTTTACTCTTTTTAACATCTGAAATACTGACATGATTCCTAAACTATGAACAAAAATATATAGTGAGAAGCTCTCTACCCCATTATCACCGCCAATCCTTTCCACTCCACACCTGTGTACTCCCCGGAGGTAACAAATAGCATTTGCTTCTGATTTATGCTTCCTGTGTCTCTTTTTGCACAATCGAGGAGTGAATATATTGTCTTATTTGCCCTTTTCCCTTAAACCTTTGCACTTCATGTAGGTACTCTTTGCACTTCACATAGTTTATTCACTCACTTTCCTATATATAAGCATTTAGATTGCTTCTAATATTTTGCAATTGCATACAACACTGCAGTGAATAACCTTGTGCATATGTATTTTACTATTTTTGGAATTATATCTTTAGGATAAAGTTCTAGAGGTGGGATTGCTAGGTCAAAAGGTAAATGCATTTTCAGCATTTGTTAGATATTACTGAATTCTTCACCACAACTGTTGCATGAGTTTTCATCCCCACCCACAATGAATCAGAGAGCTGGTTCTCCTCTAGCTTCACTAACAGAATGTATTGTCATAATTTTTCCCAATCTGATAGATGAAATATAGTATCTCAATGTACTTTCAATTTCCGTTTTTATGATGATGAATGAGTTACTATCTTTTCATATATTTAAGAGAGATATATATATACACATAAAAATTGTCTATTCATGACTTTTTCCCTTTTGCTATTGGGTTTTCGGCCTTTTCCCCTCAACTTTTTGGAGTCGTTATCAAGATGGAGAAATTAGTCCTTTAACTGTGATACACGTTGGAAATTTTCTCCCAGTTTGTGAGTTATCTTTTAATTTTGCTTTTGGATTTTTTTGTGATGCCTTTTCAATTTTTGATATAGTCAAATTTATATTTTGTGGAATCTGGATTTTGAGTCGTAGGTAAAAAAATTTTTCCTATATCCAGAATTTTTTCTAGTACTTATATGGTTTCATTTTTTACATTTAGACCTCTCACCTATTTGGAGTTTATTCTTGTGTATGGCGTGAAATAGGCTCTCTTTTTATCTTTTTCAAAAATGGCTAAGTGGTTGTTCTAGCACCATTTAAAAAAATAAGTCTATCTTTGTCCCAGTGAGATGCCCTCATTATCATATACTAAATGTCCGTGTGTGCTTGCATCTACTTCTAGACTTTCTATTCTCTTCCACTGGGCTGTTGGAATTCATACACACTAGTACTGCGTTGTTTTCGTAATAGAAGTCCATAGTATGTTTTAACATGTGATCCTTCCTCTTAGGTTCTTCTTTTTTAGTCTTTACTATTTTTGGATTTTGTTTTTCCATATCGACTTTAGTGTCAACTTTTTGTCTCCAGGAAAAAAAAAGAACTTGCTGACTTTTTTTTTACTGGAATTGTTCTTAATCTAGAAATTAACTTAGGAAGAGCTGACATAGTTAGGTTGTAGTCATCCTATCCTAGAAAGAGGGATGTCTTTCCATTCACTTGAGTATACTTTATTGTATCTTTCAGGAGTGTTTTAAAATTTTCCTCCTATAGGTTCTGTACATTTCTTGTTAATTTTATTCCTAAGTAATTCCTCTTTTTGTTTCTCTTGTAAACAGGGATTTCTCCACCATTGTACTTTCTAGCTGTTATTGTTTGTGTTTGTAAAGAGTATTGATTTTTATATAATGGTTTTATATCTTGCTACCTTACTGAATTATTTTATTGTTGGAGTTAGTTTTAATGTTGGATCATTAGGTTTTTCCAGATATGTTATTATATTATCTGCAAATATAGGTAGTTTTCCTTCTTATATTCCAATTCTTATTACCTCTAATTTATTTTCTGGTTGCATTGAGTAATGTTTCTGTACAATGCTGAATAGTAGAGGAAGTAGTGGGCATCTTTGCATTGTTCTTGATTTTAGTTGAAATGGTTATAGTGTTTTCCTATTAAATAAGATGCTGGCTTTAGGGCTAAAAAAGTGCAGGTGGAAGCAAGGAGGCTAGTTCTAAGTCTATGGCAGTAGACCAGGTAGAGGTCACCCAATAAGGGCAGTGGTAATGGAGATGCAGAGAAGCAGACAGATTTGAGCTAAATTTCTAGGTAGCAGCAACTGTGCTTGGAAGTGGATGTGTCATAGGAGAGAAAAGGAAAACGTTAACTTCAAGCTTTTAGTTCAGGAAATTGGGTGTGTGCATATATTGTCTCCCTACCTACATTGTAGGATCCTTGATAGTAAGAAGCTGTAGAGTAGTGGTTGAAATGTCATGTTTTGGAATCAATTTCCTGGATTTAAATTCATGCTTCAGCATTTATTATATGATCTTGAACAAGTTACTTAATCATTCTAAACCTTTATTTCCTTCAAGTATATATAAAAGGTGATAATAATAATACCTAGATCATAAGGTGCTTATGAGGATTCAATGAAATAACAAAAACAAACATAACAATGACCAAAAAAACCCCTTAGCCCAGTCTTGTGTATATAAAGACTCAATGGCCATTAGCTATGACAGTGAAAGCAATGATGATGGTGATGACGACGACGATGATGATGATGATGATGGTTCTGTGTCATTAATCCCATGTGGTGTTAGAAATACCATTTGATCAATGATCGGGCTTGAAAATGCCTCTTGATGTAAGACATCCATGTTAAGTCATTGTCTCATATTATAAGTTCTTGTGAGTATTCTACCTTATATCAGGTTAATGTTTAGTTTTTATAACAATGAAATTTTTTAAGGCACAATAAACTAAAAATATGCTAAGAAATCTCAGACCATTTCTCTAGTGAGACCAGATATTTGATAAATATGGCTGATAAAAGTTACTGGTAAAATACAGGCAGGTTAATCAATTTGAAAGCTTTATTTGTGTCATTGAACAGTATTTTGCCTGAAGTAGACATCATTTGTATATGCAAAATGGCAGAATTTTCTCTGGCACCAAAGCAACAAGGTGACTGCCTTCTAATGTATTCTCATGTATGTGGTTGATTGGGAGGTAAAAGTGGAAGTGATCATTACGTACTTTCTGTGAAGTTGAATAACAATTCCATTTCTGAGCAATGGGTTAGATTTAGTTATTTACTTGGTTAAATTCCCATTAAATAAAGAAAAATTCGCTATATATTATTCAAGATGCTCTTGCTGGGAAGAACTTTAATTAAGAAATACCGTAGAGGGGCTGGCCCCGTGACCGAGTGGTTAAGTTCATGCTCTCCACTGTGGCTGCCCAGGGTTTCGCCGGTTCAGATCCCGGGCACGGACATGGCACTGCTCATCAGGCCACGCTGAGGCAGTGTCCCACATAGCACAGCCAGAGGCACTCACAACTAGAATATACAGCTATGTACTGAGGGCTTTGGGGAGAAGACAAAGAAGAAGAAAAAAATACCATAGAAATCTCTTTATTGTCTAGAAATAGCTCATTACTTATCTAAAATAAAAAGTGTAAGTTGATTATACTCACTAAATTTTGAATCTGAATGTGGTTCTTTTAGCACGTTATTCTCTTAAAGGGTAGTGCCACTGAGGCCCTTGTAGCTCTAGAAAATAAATCCATTCCTAGTTATATTTAATGGTGAATTTTAAAGTATTTGCACATTCTTCTGTACAGAAATAAAAAGAAAGGATACAAGTTTATTTTGAAATCAATGTATCTTTACAAATTGTCTATATAATGTAGCTACATAAAATTGTGATTATTTATTGCCTTTCAGTTGATAGTCATTAAATTTAGTGTTCAGAAAAAAAAGAATGAGGGTCATATCCTGCTGTGGTTTTGACTGTGATGCCTCTGATTAAAGTTGGTCGATGTTTGGTGTATTAAATGATGACAGTCTATAAACTTGGGTAATTTGATTCAACTGGAACCTTCGACTTTTGTCTTCTGAGGTATATAGCAAGAATGACATCTGAGGAAACTGTTCAATGAGAAATGACATTTTTCAAATATATTTTACCTTGTGCATCCTTGTAACAAGATTATTACTCAATCATTTTTCCTTTGATTGATCAGAAGTACATTAGTAATGGACATGGTTACTCTTTTGCTTCCTATATTATATTGTGCATAGATACTGCATTTCATTCTGCTTCTAATATAAACATTCTTGTATTTGTCATTGAAAGTATTATGTATCAGAGTTTAGAGTGGTTATCTCTAGCAAACAGAAAGCTATTTCCCTCGCTGCGATTATGCTTAATGGTTCATAAATGTCTGCATAATAATGGTCTTGTTTACTTATCCTCCTTGTTTATTTTCATCCCCACTAGTTATTCTTTAAGGCTCCTTGTATAATGTAAATTAGTCATTCTTTATCCTTAAACCAGAGTGTTGAATTTACATTAGATTATCTGGCTGCCTATACTGTAATCACTTTTCAGATACTTTAAAACAAAGTGGCCCAGTTTTCAAATGGATTCTAATATTGCAGTTAAAAAGAAGGGTGTAGGTGCATATTACCTTATTTGCATCATTTTGATCATGGAAAATAAAACAACAAATGTTATGTAAAAATAAATAGAAAGGGCAGTGTTTTTACAAAATACTCTCAAAAAGCTATCTTTTGTGTCATTTTTAAAGCAAATGTAACAAATGTAATAATACCCTTGCAATCAAAACCTTGCTATTTTGACATTGCTATTGCAGAAAGGATCTAGAGAACAGTTGTTTCCAGAAAGAAAAATTGGAGTTTTGAGTTTGATTCCGCAATTAGGGACAGCAGGATTTTTGGTTCATGAGACAGATCATTACAACAGAAGATAGATTCTAGTACAGACCTAGAAGGTTATTATCATAGATCAGGGACCTGGATATGGATGGAATCAAGAAGAGAAACATATGAAACTAGCATCCTACATCAGGTTGGTTTTGATGCCATTTCAAGCATATGGTTGAACACATTACTAGGAAATACAGAGACACCCAATTTGAATCAGTCAAGCAGGACTCAGAATTCAGATTTCTGGCACAAAACTCCTCCCCCATAAAATCTTTCTGCTTTCCGTAAAAGAGGATCCCATTTCCAGTTTATGCCAATCAAAATTTTTCTACCTTCTGTCCAGAATCCTTGGTTTAGGGCATGTAACCTAAGCTGGTTCACTCAGGGGGAAATGCTGTGACAGAAGAATGTTTTTTTTGTCTGGCAAATATGCTCTGCATTGTGAAGCCTGCAACTGCAGTAACCATTTCACCAGCGTGTAGTGAGCCAGCCTGAGGACAAAGTCAGCACTCTAAAAAGGGCAGAGCTGAAATGCTGATCGAATCAGACCTGAAGCGTGTCCTACCTTTGGACTTTCAGTTACATGAGCCAATAAATCCTCTTATTTGTTTAAAGAGTTTTAATTATGTTTTTTGTTTCTTACAACATAAAGAGTCCTAAGTGATTCAGAAGGTGTGAACCTCATGAAGTTGGTGAATGATGACTTTCCTGATGATTGGCTATGGGAAGAAGTGAAGCTAAAAGGAAGTCCAGTTCTCAGAAAAACTACGTCATCGTTTCAAAAAAGCACTCTGGGGTTCCTTTGCACATTATCAAAGTAACGTTGCCATTACCACAAATAATTGGAGGGATCCATTAGAAGGAAAAGGAGGAACAAAAGACTAGCAATGCTTTTGAATCATGAAATCAGTTTTTTTTTTTGGTGAGGAAGATTGGCCCTGAGCTAAACATTTGTGCCAATCTTCCTCTTTTTGCTTGAGGAAGATTGGCCCTGAGCTAACATCTGTGCCAGTCTTCCTCTATTTTGTATGTGAGATGCTGCCACAGCATGGCTTGACGAGCAATGTGTAGGTCCGTGCCCAGGATCCAAACCTGTGAACCCTGGGCCGCTGAAGCAGAGTGTGAGAACTAAATCACTATGCCACTGGGCCGGCCCATGAATCCAGATTTTAAAGTGAGAATCCTCCCCCTTCCCCAATAGACTGTATCCCCGTTTTTTGTGACCCTCTGTGTGCTACAGTTGTCACAGCTACTGCTCTATCCTCTTGCTGGATTTCACTTTCAGTCTTTTCAGTTCTATTTTTTATGAGAATAAACACCAACAAATTGTTACAAGGTATTTTAACGAACTTGAGGGCCTTAGAAATGGCATATAAACAACTGAACTGCATACAGGTGTCTTGAGCAAGAGTTTTCAAACTCATAATTATCACCTGTGGAGCTTTGAAAATCCAGGACCTCACACCCAGGCAACTCTGAGGCAAGTAGTCATTTCACATTTGGAAAAACTGACTTAGGGAAAGTCAGCTACTATTTCCTATGTATTTTCATGGATTTAGATTCCCTAAACCAGAAAATCTTGACTCTAACAATGTGGTATTTCAAATCAAGTAATGATATTAAAGAGTCATTTATATTCTCATTGAAATCATTTGGACACTGATGATATTACATCGTGATTCCATCCCCATAGCACATACTACTGTAAATTGACATTTTAAAGCATATCATGTATTGAGAAGAGCAGAGATTTGACGTAAGTTAGACAGAGATTCTAAACTCGATTACTTAAGCAGTAATTTCACTTGATTTCACCTCAGTTTCCTCATTTATTCATTATGCCTTCATCAGAGGTTTTTTGTGAGAAATAAGTACCATCATGAAGGTATACAAAACAGCTAGCACAGAGTTTTGTGGAATGTAGAAGCTAGTAAATTATAGTTATTATTATTTGAATTCCCTATTTAATTCTTCTACATATAAAATTTTAAAAAATAGAGCCTAGTTTGTGTTTGCTTTAGGATGGTTACGGAAAACTACCAATTTGGAGAGACTTCATAGAGCGATGGCCGACTAACCAGTTTAGTTCTTTGAGCCCCAGCTAGCTTGTTGGTGAAAGGAAAGCTAAAGACTCATTAAACTTCCTGAGAGTAGCATAGTGATCTTTAAAAGTCTATTTCCTGCTATGATTTATATTTATCCTGACACAGAAATTATGTGAAAAAGAAAATAAGGGAAAAGGTCATAGTTGTGCATTATGTGTACGTTGTTGACAAGGCACAACATTACTCACACTTAATGAAGTAATAAGTCCAAGGATATGGCAATGATCAATTAAATAGCAGTGTAAGCATCAGTGCAAGAGGGCCTAAATATTCCAGGTAAGGCTATACAGTTAGATTTATTCTAACCTGTTGTATGGTGTGTTATAACTATCATTCACCATATAATTATACCCTAGAGAACCTTAATTATAAAATTACATGATTAAATAGAAGTGTGGTGTTAGACAAAAGAAATATTATGCTGCAATAACTTTTCACCTCCTACCTGATAATTTGAAAACAACTCAAATGAGAACTAAAGAGTATTATGCTCAGTGCAGTGTTTCTGAATTATTTTCAACCTTTTTTTTTTTTTTTTGAGGAAGATTAGCCCTGAGCTAACATCTGATGCCAGTCCTCCTCTTTTTGCTGAGGAAGATTGGCCTGAGCTAACATCTGTGCCCATCTTCCTCTACTTTATATGTGGGCCACCTGCCACAGCATGGCTTGCCATGCGGTGCCATGTCTGCACCCGGGATCTGAACCAGCGAACCCTGGGCCGCCGAAGCAGAACATGTGATCTTAACTACTGCACCGTCAGGCCAGCCTCCAACCTTTTTTTTTTTAATGCCGCTACTATCTGTCCAGCATCCCTGAAGCACCTTGAAGGTTTATGAGTTTTCTTAACACAGAAACAGAAAGAACTTGGGACTCAAGAAGACCATGTACAGGATCATAATATTAATTCAAACCTAGTGGAAGGAAAGGAGAAGCTCGTACATTAGAGACAGTGGTTGTGTCTGGTCATTATATGACTATTGAAAATCCATGGTGGATAAAATAGATTTTCTTGGGACCTATTTTTTTTTTACTTACGAGGTCATCATGGAACTAGAAGTTTTGACGTAGTTTAGTTGACTATTTCTACAAAAAATATGTTTTAATCTCTGCTTTGCTGTTTTCATCATTCAGTTTTCATTAGGTTGGTCATGTTAATAACGTAAAATCCTGCCTATTATTTTATGCTTTCTTGTTGATAAGTCCTTAACTATAATCCATTAAATGTTACATTCACTTCACTTAAAGTTTGTTTTCAGCATCAATTTGTAAAATATATTCTGTCTCTTCTAACTTTTTCTTTGGTTCAAAACAATAGGCAGCTTAAAATTGAAATTAGTATTCAATCTGGAAAACAGGAAATCACACTAGTTATCTCAAGCAGAAAGAGATTTAACACAAGGAACTAGGTGCTTATGAAATCACTGGAAAGGTGGACTGAATGTCACGGGTGATGTCATTAGCTTTCAGGCTCTCTATCACAGAGAATCAGAGTTGCTCCCATGCAGAATTAGGAAACTGAAGGAAGCCTCTGAAGACTTCACAGCTCCTCTTCGATCCTGAGAAGGGTGAATAGTAGGAGAACACAGAAATGACGTCAAACAACTCAAATCTGCGAAATCCAAGAGTCTGCCTGCCACTGCTGTCAGTGAAAGAAGATGGCTTTTATTTCTCTTCTTCCAAATCTCATGTGGAAGCATCTCATTTATAAAATATAAAATATATATAGAAAAAGGTGGAGGCTTGGTAATCTGGGAAATGCCATTCCGAAGTTTCAAGCTCTTTCACTGGAGGGGATAGCATAGAAAGTAATGTGAAGGGTGCCAAAAGTCAGCATACAATATTAATCACAGTCCTCTCCTTCGGCAAATAGCATCCATATACACACTTCTGTTTAAACTTCTAAGCATCCACAGCAGCCAACATCTATTCCAGCTAACCTATTTCAGCTATCCCTCATACAAACAAAGGGAGACCCGAAGACCTATCAGTCACTGTATCCATCTCTGGCGGATGTCAATTCCTCTTCTAATGTCGCCACGTACCACTTTTGGTACGCTGTAACCTAGAAGGTTAACAACCACTAATATTTCATATAATAGGGGAAGGAGAGAGACAAAATAAAAGACACTTGCCAATGATACAAATATATACCAAGAAAGTAAGAATGAGAATATATCTACTGCAGTCCTCATTTCTGTAACTCATAGTTGACATTTAGAACTTCTTTTCTTTACCACCCATTTCGTGTTGATGTACTGTCAACGAAATCTTCTGCTGGCCGTGGTTACTTGGTGGTGTGATAAGCCAAGACTTCATTTCTGAAGAGTCTCAGTTCTTAGTGATGCTGCTGGTATTGGATTTTTGGTCATCTTCCATTAGCTTAAACCACTGGACATGGAAATACTAAGAGGCACTCTATAAAATCATCTGGTTTCCAGACATCTTCTCTGTTTTGAGGAGCAGCAACTCTGTTTCCAATTGATCATCAGGATCAATCACTGTAGCCAGCAAAATATTGCATTATGGTGATTTTCAACACTATGGCTAATTTTCAACGGTGATTATCATAGTACTTGTATCTTCTTTTCTTTTCCTTTTTTTTCTTTCTGAGTTTACATGATGCCAATGTATCTATATTGGATGTTGAGGTTTTTTGTTTTGATAATGGTATGTGTCATTTTGTAGATTGCCTTTATTTAAAAATAGCTTTGTTGAAATTTCCTACTTGAACAGATGGGTTAGCAAATTTCAGACTGTCTGAGATAGAAGTGTAGTTTTCCCTGGGCCAACGAGGCAAAAATAATCACTTGCTAATGGCATACATACTTTTTCTGCCCACACACACACACAAAAGTCTCAAGAGATAAGAAAGTACTCTAGAGGTGGATATTTACTCCTTTGGGTAGAACTCTGATCTTTTTCGAGAAGTCATTTTGGAGATGCATCAGCATGAACTAGTCTGTAAGAATAAAATTTGGTCTTTCAAGCTGTGTTTTTGCCATAAGTTACGGTATACAAGATGCCAAGTTATTCAGAATAGGAGTTTTTTTTACCTGACTTAGGTATTATTGGGACCAGTCCTTTGAGAGGAGTTTGGAATGTGAAAAATCGGGCATTAGCAACAAGGCTGCTGTTTCTGAATAGTCTCCTTTTTCTTTGAACTATTTACATATCAATCTCTCATCCACATAAAGTTAAAAGCTAAAATCTTCATCTAGAAATCTTGAAATACAAAATATGCATATATCTGTATGCATCTGAAAAACTGAAATGAGGGACAAGTAGAATTCACCAGGTGAACAGATATACAAGGATGGGAATTCAGGAGAGTTCTTGGGAAAGCTCTAACTCTAGAAGAATTGAAGGAAGCTAAGTATGTCTGGAGAACAAGGAGAGGTTATGAAGAAGAGAAGATGTTGGAGAGGTAAATCGGACCAGCTCTTTAAAGGCCTTGTAAAAACACAAGCAAGGAATTTGTACTGTGGCAGGAACACGGCGAATGTATTGGAGAGAAGTAGGCCTGTGTAAGGGAGATCAGTTGGGAGGTTGTTGCAGGAGTTTAGACAGGATTTGAGAGTGGTGTGGACTGGGATATTGGGAATGGAAATTCAGAAAAATGGACAGATTTAAGACTTCATTTAGATGGTAAAATAGATCATACTAAGGACCATTTAAGATGGTTGAATGGCTGGAATGTCTACGTCATTCACTTGGACAGTGGTAGATGGAATACTATAAGCACAAAAGCATACTTATTTTTTTATTTTGTTCTTTGACCAATAAAGCTAATTACAATAAGAAAGCAAAGGATATATGCCATACGAGAAAAGGACATCTGCCATGCAAGAAAACAAAGAAACAAACCATACAAGAAAATAAAGGATATCTACCATTCTTTTGCTCCCCTTCCTGACGTGAATATATGAATACATCCTACCCTCCCTCCTATACCCAAAACACACAAATATTGTCCGGGAAACTTGAGCAATGGTTTCCAAATGCTAGTCTATCTACAGATAGGCTGAATCAGAATAATTTTAGAGAGAGGCATGATTGTTGATTTAGTATATAGTATCCAGATTTCCGGAAATGTGGATACTATATACTAAATCAGCATTTCTTGTGTGAGACCCAGGAACCTATATTTTAAACAAGGACTCCAAATATTTATGCACAGACAGCTTTGTGAACTGTGGTGGTGAACTCTATATTGACCCTGGACTTCTGATATCCATTTAATATCTGCCTTCAAGAGGTAGGCAGAAAAGGGTTCTGGTTGGTGAACTTGCAAAGGGTGTTGGTTCCATTTCAATGATTTTCCTCTCCAATCAAAAATGGAGAGACTGGATAAAGTGTTTTCTCCCATTTATAGCTCTGCTCTATGTAGCTGTGAGGGAAGAATCAAACAGAACCAAAAAAGAGAGTATACCTAAAATTGTGGCTTGATTTATAATTTTCCATTTCCTCATAGGGCAACCTCAATTCTTCTCTTCATTATTTCGATAACGTAATTTCAATACTACTAACTGACTCACCATGAAATACTTTATGTATGGTAATAATTGTATAATTAAATAATGTATAATTGCTTATAGTAAGTAAAGCAAAAGAGGAAAGCCTTTTGAGGAAGTTGGGAACCCAACTATTTTGTTCATAGAGATTATTATGTTTCTCAGTTACTTTAGTTATGTATTTATTATGATCAATATTCATCATTAATTAATTATTAATGTATCTCACCCTTTGTTTTATTTATTAAAGTCACCTAAAGTGATAGTAAAATGTATTTAATACATAACACTTCTTTTTAAATGTATAAAATTTGCTAATTGTTGAAATAATTCTTACAATATTATTAGGACTCCGCACTGAGCATTATCATTTCATTAGTTACAGAAATTGTTGTTTTGATTTGTTTTTTGCAGCTCATTCTATGTGCTTCCTCCATTATTTGAAATTTAAGAAATGCACTTGCTGATGAGCATGAGTTGCACTTCTTGAGAATGTAGTGGGATATGAGCTTGAGGAAATAAACGAATATTTAATGAAATGCAGCAAGAATAAGCCTTTTCTAGTGAGATGTTTTTCTTAACTTTTGAAGATCATCTTCTGAAAATTAGCCTATACCTACATACGTGTGAAGCTAAACCTGTGAGCTACAAAAAGAAGCATCTTCATTCATTCATATAGTTATGTAATTGTAAGTGCTAGGATTTCCCCTTGATGATTTAAAATAATACAGAACACTCAGAGTTGGAAAACACAAATCAATTTTCACTATTATCAATGTGCCTTAATAAGGTGGAAGAAGTTTCTGCTTGTTTTGGTTTTACTATGAATTTCTTCCTTATCCCCTTATCATATAGCCGTGTCTATTTTTTCTGTAAGTTTTGCATTTCACATTTAGATCTACACTCTATCCGGGATCAATATATTTGTGTATTGCGTGGGGGAGGAGTGTTGTGCTGGAATTGGCCTGCAAGAGATGCTTGGGTGCATCTCTTCCCAGCTCTGCATTCCGTGACATCACAGCAGTAGCTGGATTACCCGTGGCAGGAGTCTTTACACCACAGAAATTGGCAAGTGCTAAGAATCAGGCTCCCACTGCCCTCATCCCAGAGAATGGGTTGTAAACATTTGCCAGCACATCATTTGAAGTAGGGATCTAATTTTGTCTTATTTGCCATGTGGAGAGCCAAGTGTCACAGCATCATTCAATGAACAAGTCATCCTTTATTCACTGAGCTGTAATACCACCTCAGTTATGTACGAAAACATGTATTATGCACATCTCTAGGTCTTGTCAGGAGTTCAGCTGAGCCGCAAAAAGCTGAGCTGCTAGATGTTGGAGTAGCCAATTAAAGCAACAAACCAAAATGGATGGAACAGTCAAGACTTTAGTCACTTACTATGACAATATAAGCAAGAGACTAAACTAGAGAAAGTGCCAACTCCCTTGTTCTCTTCCCAGGTCGCTGATCCAGAGTGAAGTGAATCGGCACAGACGGGGTGGGGGGGCTCTCTCGCTGTCAAGGGAGCCTGAACAAAAGGCTCTTGCAGTTTTCTGGACTCGAGGACCAGGGTGGGGCGAGAGGAAGGGGCTAGGAGTGGAAAAGTACTGCACATTGAGTTAGAGTGGAGAAAAAGTGCCCCTACTCCCATCAAGAGCTTTCCACAGAGGTGCCTGAGGAGGGCCTCTCCAGAAGGCTGTCCAGAAAGAGGCTTTGGAATGAAGGCACAGAGCTAGGAATACAGGTATATGTGAGAGAATGGTGGGCCTGGGGTCTTGAGTCTTTGACTGCAAGTCCCTTCGGAGACTGTGAGGCACTGGCTGTGCACCAAGTCTGGGGTGGGGAGGGGAACCTCCCCCATAAGGCCTGCCAGGCAAAGCCATTGTAATTACTTATGGTTGGACCTGGAAAATCACACATAGGACTTTTGGCCAGGAGCAGGACTCCTTAGGTCTGTTTCTTGGTTTATTCTTATGCCATTTCCTTCTATTTTTCTATCTCTGGGCCACTGTTAAACAATACAAATTTCTATACCTTTATAAGTCTGGATGTCGATGAGGTGATTCCCTTTTCCTCCTCTTCTTGTTATTCTTTGTCCTTTAATTATGAACACATTATTATTTGGGCTTATTTTCTTCTGTGGGAGCATCATGGAAATGTCCGACAGAGAGCTTTATGTGTTTACTTCCGCCATGTATCATAATCTGCCATATATTACCCCAGACCAGGCTTAGGTTGATTTCTCAGCTGATAAGTCCCTGGGCTATGCAGGTAGTATAAATTTGGATTCTAAACCCAAGTGAGGGAAAATCCTAGGGGTTTTGATTTGTCAGTAGAGCCTTTTTGCTTTTCTTTTTTGGGTACCCAAAGCCCGGGCTTCCTGCTCTCCCCCTCTGTCAGTAGGTGGAGTTTTTCTAGTATACTTATTCTCCAACGATACAGCCCTTCAGGGTCCCAGCTTTGTACGAGTACCTCACCCTTAACTCCCTGTCTGGCATGGGCCCCGGCCCTGTTTCCTGCTCCTGCATGGATGATAGAACGTGAATCTTTCTTTCCATACTATCATGTCAGTACATTCTATTTTCGTTTCTTAATTTGACATATGTTGTAGGTCGGGTTCCCTAAAAGCAGAGTCTCAAACACGGATTTCGCATGAAAAGAATTTATTGAGCAAATGCTCCTAAGGAAAAATGTAAAGGAAGAAGGGGAAGTGGGATAGGGAAGGGGAAAAAACTGAGCAAGGATGTGGTCTCAGGTCTCTAGCTTTGACTTGATCCTCAGTAGAGGGTCTGGAGGGTGGCAGAGGGAAGTCTGGAGCATAAATCAAATCACAGAATTGTCTGTGTTTGAGACAAAGGCAGCTAGCGTTTAGTATCCCAGCATCAGTCAGTCATGGGGATATTGGGACAGGGTGTGTAACCTACCAAATGAGGTAGCTCTTATCAGCCCAGGGCGATTTGCCCAAGAATGGAGGCAGCTGCGAGCCGTTAGCGTTTGACACTCGCAGCATCTTGGGGAATGAGGACACTGGCCAGGTAAAAGATATCCGAACGGGGCCACAACAACATTTGCAAGAATGTATGACCTGCTTCACCAGCTTGGTGTGCCGATACAGTATCTCTCAACTTTCATTGTTACAGTTGATTGCTCACTAATCTACAGTTATAAAAAGTTCATTATCTCCCTCCAGAGGCCTCTTTCTCTGGTGAATCATCCACAGAGACTATGGACTGATCCAAGGGCTCCTGTTTCCTAAAGTCTTATAGAAGAACTGGACATTTGACTACCCCACTCTTTTAGTACAGTCTATATATTGTCAATCTGTGCAATCCGTTGGTCCTGCACGACCTATTGAATATTCACTACTACAGTGATACCCTTGCTCAGCCATAGGCTTCCTAGTGCTATGGTGTGCACTATCCTCAGACTTCAAGATAACATCTCTTGTAGCTCTCGGTATGTGTTTCCTCATTGGTCCCAAAGCATGTCATTCTACAGCGGTCACTAGGTCCAAAGGGAATTCCAGATGTAGAAACCTGGCATCCTCAGCCTACTGGTCTACTTCCTGGCCTTATGTTTATATGACTGAGGGAGGTAGCTCAACTGAATTTCCGCTTAATAACAAAAATCTAATTCCAAAGTGATTTTCTGTCTCTACCTCTAGACCTGGGTTTTTCAACCTTGGCACTGTCGACATTTGGGCTGAATAATTCTTTGTTGGAGGGGAGGCTGTCTTGTGCATTATAAAATGTTTAGCAGCATTCCTGGTGTCTACCCACTACATGCTAATAGTACTGCCCACCCATTCTCCAGTTTTGACAACCAAAAATGTGTCCAGATATTGCCAAATGTCCCCTGAGCGTCCAAATTGAGAACCACTCTTCTAGACATAAAGGTTGTGTAATTATAACAATCCCTTAGCAGCAGCCATGCTATTATGTTTTTTATTGTTCCCCTTATTATGTAGCTACCTGGAGGCAAGTGGCTGTGTATCCCTCATAGTACTTAGCATAGTGTCTTGTACATATTAGTTGATTGCTTCTTTGCATATATTAATCTACTATTTATTATTGCTTATTCTTAACATAGAATCAATTCACTTGATTTGAAAATTCATTAAACATGTGCTGCTGAATGAATTGAAAGCCAAGTTTAGTCTGGAAAGAATCTTTTATTCAAATGTTCTAATCCAGATTTCTTAAATGTAATAAGATGTGTGTTTCGTAATTTTCTGCCAGATGGGTAAATTTAACAAAATGTTTTTAAATCAAAATCTCATTTAATTTCTGTATACTTTTTCTTTCATACAATGAAAATATGGTTGAGTATGTTTGTCTATATAACCACTTATTCTTAACTGGCTTTACTCAATTGATTAATTTATCAGTAATCAGGGAATCTCTGAAATTATGTCCCATGCCCCAGATATTCTGGAATCACTCTCTCTTGGCAATTTAGGGACAAGGCCAACTTGTTGGTCATCGTAAAGTAGGTGAAGGGAGTGTTTATTGAGATTGGTGATATTGAGAGACATAAATTTAAAAGCAGGGGATGAGTTAATAAACGAAGAGAAGGTTCAGAATGAGAGGTATATGTTCCATTTATAAAATGGTACATAATTTGCTTCAGGTAATAATCTAAATGTTGTGGTATCATCTTCTTTAGTTGAAAAATAGTTATATCAGAATAGCAAGTTAGTATCATTAATGAATAGTTTGGATAGGAAATAGAATATGATTGCAAAAGTTCCAGGGCAATTAGAAGTAATCAATAGAGAAATAAAAATTGCCTATTCACAATTCCTCTTTTTTAAGAATTCAGCAAGATGGAAAGGCTTAAACTATAAAATACAAGTGTTTTTTCAAATATTGTTTAAATTTTATCAGTTCTATATTAAATATTAGAGCATTTGGTATGTGTAATTTACATTATGTATCTGGTTCTCTATAAAAAGTGTAGGAAGATTCTATGATGAATTTTAATCATTAAATTTTTCCTAGTGCAAAGTCTCACAAAATTATAGCAAAAATGTTAATAGGTGGCAGAAGTAAGGTAATTTACAAACTATTCTAACCAAATGTATTAACATTTGATGTGCCTGATCACTGATGGAATTTTTAAATGAGATTCTTGAATCTCGTGAATTAATGAAATATTTTGTGCACTATTTCATTGGAATTCCGCCCTTGGCATTGAGACTCTAGTGTGGTAGAAAGAACCATTGAGCAGCTCTAAGAAAGGATTTTCTAGTCCATGTTTGAGACTCATTCACTAATTATATGGCCTTGAACAAAATACCTTTCCGTGCCTTAGTTTTCTCATCTCTAAGGTGAAACAGATTCCTCCTGTGAAACTACATTTGATCAGGAATAAAACTTCCACAGATTATACTCTGTCTTTCATCATTCAAGCAATCAACATTTATTTAGAGCCTCTGGTATAATGATTCACGCCATCCACCTGCTAGGAACCGTGATGTCCTTCTCAATCTGGGCTGCATAGCAGAATCACTGGTGATCTGTTTTAAAAATGCAGATTCTGGAGCCCCACTCTAGACTTCCTCAATTAGAAAATCTGGCTGTTGCTCTGTGGGACCTATATTTTAAACAAACATACACCTCCCCCTATGCTTCTTTCTTATCAGTAACTGAGTTGAGTATAACTTCTGTAGGGCATGAAGAATAATGGGTGGATTATGTAAAAGATCTTACGAACTAGTTGGTGATTTGAGTTCAGTACTGAGTTTATAGCAAAGGCTAAATATATTTTTATATTTATGTTTAAAGAGATATACTTAATTATATATATATATGTATTTAGCCTTAAATATATATATATATATATATATATGTAAGTGGAGTAGGTAGAGGATCCAGGTCTTGGGTTGAGTTGAAGTTGGAAAAGGGAGGGGAAAAAAGAATGGTGATTTCTGGGCAGAGAAAAATTAGAATAGTGACAGCATAAAGATGAAACAGGAGCAGTTGGCTTTTACTGCATTGAAGTCTGACCAGATTAGAGAGAAAGATTTGCAAAAAATAGAAATTGGCTTCCTGGCCTCTTACTTCTTTGGTGGTGGTTTAATCAGTTTTTGACAAACTATAGTTAATTTAATTTGGTTACACATAATGGTTTAATCGCATATGTTATAAATAATATATTTAAATGTTTCCTTCTCTGTTTCATGAAATAATGTTTTTGTAATCCTTTCATATGTGTCTTTGACATCAGTCTTTACCATCATTACAGCTCCTTTTCGAGTTATTTAACAAAGGTCTGCAGAGCACTGTTCTGTGTACTTTGTTTGAGATGCTGCTTTCTGAATCTGTGAATGTTGCTATCAATTTTTCCAAAGCACAAGTACCATTTGCATAGCATTAATACACTTAAAAATAGTCTTATTGGTATGTATTTGTAATCTCCACACTTTTTCTACTTGTTGAATTGTCTTTTACCTTTTAAGATATTTTATTGTGAAAAATGATATACATATCAAAAGGGCACAAGACGTCAGCGCACAGTTAGGTGAATAATTATAAAGTGAATTTTAATGTAACTGTCACCATCAGAAAATAGAACATTGCCAATCCCCCCACCCCCAGAAAAAAATTCCTATGTGTCTCTTCCTGATTACAATTCCCTCTGCCCTCCAAGAACTAATCACCGTTATGGTTTTTATAACAATTATTTGTTTGCTTTTCTTTAGAGATTTGCTACTAATATATGTCTCCCTAAAAACTTGTATTTTAGTTTTGCCTGTTTTAAACTTTATGTGAAAGCTGTCAGGTTGTATGTGCTCATTTGCATCTTGCTCTTTTGTTTTTTGCTCATTTTGTTTATGAGATTCATCCACGTTGCAAAGCTATAGTTAATTTTCATCACTAAATAGCATTCAGTTGGATGACTAGTCCACAGATTATTTATCCATTTTGCTGTTGATGGATGTTTGAATTGTTTTCAATTTTTGGCAATTTCAAACAATGCTGCTCTGAACTTTATTTTCCATGGACCTGTTGCAGTAGGGGAATTGATGGGTCACGGGATATGAGTATCTTCCACTTTAACACATGATGTCAATCTAGATTCTAAAATGGTTTTTATATTACCACCAGCAGTGTGTGGAAAGACTTGGAATACTTCTACACCACTTGGAATTGTCTTTTAATTTTTGCCAAGGAAATATGTTTGAATTTGTTCTCTGGTGACTAAAAAGGTTGAGCACCTTTTCGAATGTTTATTGGCCATTCAGATATCCTTTTTTGAAAAATGTCTATTCAAGACTCTTACCCATTTTTCTATTGGGTTGTTTGTTTTTTTCTTATTTGTGTTTTTATATATCCTGAATAGAAGCCTCTTGTTAGTCATATGTGTTGTAAATATCTTTTCCCACTGTTGTTTACCCTTTTACTCTCTTCGTGCTGTCTTTTGATGAATAGAAATTCTTAGTTGTAATATAGTATGATTTATCCATCTTACCCCTTAAGGCTAATGCTTTATGATTCCTGCTTAACAAATTCTCTCCTACCTCAAGGTATGTTTATGATCTAGAAGTTTCATTGTTTTACTTCTCACATTTAGATATACAGTTACTTCCCCACTTTGATTGTTATCATTGTTGTCTATCTGTAGCTACTGAGTTCCTCCTCTAATTGTGCTAAATACTTACTTGTCTAGGAACGATGTCTGATTTTCTTCTATTGTCCGCTTATCATCTCACTTTTTGTCCTTTCTCAATCACTATGAGGAATTCAGTATAAAAATTAGTTCACCTACTTCTTTGAATTGGCCAGCCAGTTCAAGTGAAATGTTTGATTTGGTATTATCCATTTAGCCCCAACTTGGATAAACTTTTGTTTAATTCCCAAGCCCTCTAAAATAAATCTCTCTTCTATTTCCTTATCATGAGTTACTTCCTTTTAATTTAATGAAAGAAATGGTATTACTTAGTGAAGATTACATATTTTAATTCCACCCAGTAGGAAATTTTACCCTGGTGCCAGGGGTGATTGACTAACAATATTTGAGATAGTTAGTAAGTCTGAGCTATCACAAGACTACATATCTGAATTTAAGAAAAATGAGTCTCTCAGTATTGGTGCTAAGCTCCCATCCTAATAGCTCATAGGTTTTGTGAATGTGCTCAATGGATAGATGACCGTGTAAAAACCCTCTGCATGCTCCTGCTTCTCTACTCGTGTAATCAATGGTCATAGTACTAGTGATGTTGCCTGTGGCGTGGCCTTAAACAGAGTTTATGAAAATCTGAGAATATTAAAGGCATTGAGAGCTAGGGGGAAATATGTCTTTTCACTTGCATACTTGGAGAGTGTTGGCTTAATTATCTTTTTTGCTCTGACTGTTTTGTTTTGATTGTGTAAAAATACCATCATCCAAATTTCTGTCCCATTTCACGAAGGGGCAGAGATTCCCTGTAGCATCCTTCATGCCATTTGTGCATCCAATTGATTGCAGCTGTATCAAGAAGAAAGGGAACAAATGTTTTGCTGATTCTACTGCCAAGAAGTAGATTAAATTTGGAAACGTATCATTGATGGACAATTAAAACACAGAAACATGAAATTTGCTAACTTAAAGCCAGGAAGCAAAGCGACATCACTGGGTTTTTAGTTGTGGTCCTTGTTACAGTGACTAGAGTCTGAACGTTTAGATTTAACGTTTAATGAGAAAGGTTGATTTCTACATTATTTTTGTTCATTTTCTAAAGATTCGATTTCTTCCTATAGCAGTATTTTAAAATTCTCTTCTTTGTCAGATCCGTAATTTATATACATTAAAAGCAAGAACGATCTGTTTGAAAAAGATTTATATCTGAAGCCTACATGCATGTGTGCACATGCACACACACAGTTGTATATAAAAATATGTTTTGTGAAATGACAGTAGAGAAGGAAGTTTTCTGAGTCAAATTTTGTGATATAAGGATGAAAATCCATTTTATTTGAAATGCATGTATCAGAATAATTTCTGAAAACAAATGGAAAACGTTATCTTGTTTACTTGTCTTCTTGTTCATTTTAGAACTTTGAGTATCATTTATAGGTTAACTAGGTCTCAGACATGGGAGAAGTCCCTAAAGCCTCTTTTCAAATTATGTTCTTGCCTTGATTCTCTTCCTCTGCTGTTGGAGATTTGGCCTCATTCAACAGAATGCCTTGATAATCTCTATTGGAGGGGCTTCTTGTCTCGTCATAAGAAATCAGCTGTGGATCATCGTGCTGTCAGAAATCCGTGTCTCTTCAACTTGATGAAGGCACTGGCAACATGACTGCCTTGGATGTCAGTTGAGGCTAGATGGATATCCTGGAGGTTTCTCAGAGAAATCTGGTAAATACTTGGCAGAGTAGTCACCATTTCCAACAGATTTCATCAGCACTGCTCTGTCAGATGGAGGAACATTTCAACACCAACCGGGTATATTGAACACCAGAGCTGCAGAGCTGGCAGCACCATATACATTTGTGAGAGAACATTGGGATGAACTTGTAACAATCATCAAACAGCTGCAATCAACACCCGTGTCATGGGAACACATTTTTCTCCAGACGCCAGCATGTCAAAACAGAAACTCATCGCTAGAGGCCAATGGGAAAACTATATGAATGCCAAGATTTAGATAATTAGGTAAGGTTTTGAGAATCCATTTAAAAAAGAAATAGTACTGAGTGGGCCTCCTCCTCTACATTAGAATTAGTGAATAGGTTTTCAGTAAAGACCTGTTTTTGTTCTCTTAATAACTTGCTTCTGACCTCTCCTTGCTTTCTCAGTACTCCAGCTACTTTTCAAGGTCGAGTTGGTAAAACAGAAGATAATTATATCCTTTCCCTGAAATCTGTTTTGTAATTTGACTTTTGTGGATTGACTCTGCTATCAGGGTAAAAGAAGACACTGGGACCTGCTGTAGGTAGATAATAGTTCATTTCCAGAATGATCTTACATGTTATATTATTCCGTCAAACCTTATTTAAAAGATGGGGAACTTAGGTGAATATCAAAGATAATTCAGACAACACAACCTTAAACAACCTAATTCTGCCTGAACTACTTGAATAAATTAAAAAAACATTTTTTCCCCCAAGTTGTCTATCTAATTGCTTCAATCTGTACCTAATGTAGCTTTACTTCCAACAAACATCTCTGCCCTCTCTTTTTTCCCTTTGTACTCCCACTTGTCTCCTCATTGTTACGTACTTGTACTTTCCTAGTGCTTCATACCAAAAAATACATTTCGAAGATATTTAGCTGTAAAAAGCTTGGTTTTTATTTGCTTGCATTAGAGTGTTAAATAGCTTTTCAAAGTTAACTTTTCTTTTAATTTTTGCTTCTGAAGAATCTTGTCTAATTTTGCATAAGTACTACATGTCATGTGCGATGATATTACTTTTACCTATTAAGGATATTTATCTGAAATATAACATAATATGTTCTAATAACTAGCATCCTACTTAAACACAGAAATAGCAGTAACTAAGCATCAGAAGGCAGCTATACTAAAATTTCCTACTTGTTAAATAATAATGAAGCCCTGTCACGAAACTGAATTATATCAGATCAATGACTATATTTTCCAAATTAATGTATTGTAGTAATATAGGAGCCAATTAAGATGAATATTCTAGAAAACCTGAAATGCTGTAAGATTGAGAAAGCACACTTGTCTGATACACGTGAATCTCAAAGAAAGTGAGTATATTCACACCCTAATCAACTCAGGAAACTTTAATCACAAAAATGAGATATCTTCTAGAATAAGTACAGAATAGATGCTGAACAAATTAATAAGAATGTTGAGACATAGATGGTTTTTATTTGTAATAATTGGAAGTCATATAAAATGTTAAAATGATATAAGAGAACGAAAATCTACTGTAAATCTTATCCAGACTTCATCCTAGATCGCTCTCTCTCGCTCTCTCTCGCTCTCTCTCGCTCTCTCTCGCTCTCTCGCTCTCTCTCGCTCTCTCTCGCTCTCTCTCGCTCTCTCTCGCTCTCTCTCGCTCTCTCTCGCTCTCTCTCGCTCTCTCTCGCTCTCTCTCGCTCT